>NC_134359.1:246394067-246544202 GCF_048569485.1 Anomaloglossus baeobatrachus
GGCATCCGTTGTGGCAGTCCTACACTCTCAGGGCCACTCGGTGATCCCTTACTTAGACGATCTCCTAGTCAAGGCACCCTCCCGGGTGGCATGTCAACACAGCCTGACCGTTGCTCTGGAGACTCTCCAGAGGTTCGGGTGGATCATCAATTTCCCAAAGTCAAAATTGACTCCAACCCAATCACTGACTTACCTCGGGATGGAGTTTCATACTCTCTCAGCGATAGTCAAGCTACCGCTGGACAAACAGCGTTCGCTGCAGACAGGGGTGCACTCTCTTCTTCGGGCCCAGTCACACCCTTTGAGACGCCTTATGCACTTCCTGGGGAAGATGGTGGCAGCAATGGAGGCAGTCTCCTTTGCGCAGTTTCATCTGCGTCCACTCCAATGGGACATTCTCCGCAAATGGGACAGGAGGTCGACGTCCCTAGACAGGAACGTCTCTCTTTCTCTGGCAGCCAAAACCTCTCTTCAGTGGTGGCTTCTTCCCACTTCTCTGTCGAAGGGAAAATCCTTCCTGCCCCCATCCTGGGCTGTGGTCACGACGGACGCGAGTCTGTCAGGGTGGGGAGCGGTTTTTCTCCACCACAGGGCTCAGGGAACCTGGACTCCGACAGAGTCCTCCCTTCAGATCAATGTTCTGGAGATAAGGGCAGTGTATCTAGCCCTAAAGGCGTTCCATCGGTGGCTGGAGGGCAGGCAGATCCGCATACAGTCGGACAACGCCACGGCGGTCGCGTACATCAACCACCAGGGCGGCACGCGCAGCCGTCAAGCCTTCCAAGAAGTTCGGCGGATTCTGCTGTGGGCGGAGACCACAGCCTCCACCATCTCCGCAGTTCACATCCCGGGCGTAGAAAACTGGGAAGCAGACTTTCTCAGTCGCCAGGGCATGGACGCAGGGGAATGGTCTCTTCACCTGGACGTGTTTCAAGAGATCTGTTGCCGCTGGGGAACGCCGGACGTCGATCTCATAGCGTCTCGGCACAACAACAAAGTCCCGGCATTCATGGCACGGTCTCAGGATCACAGAGCTCTGGCGGCGGACGCATTAGTTCAGGATTGGTCGCAGTTTCGACTGCCTTATGTATTTCCTCCTCTGGCACTGTTGCCCAGAGTGTTACGCAAGATCAGGTCCGACTGCCGCCGTGCCATCCTCGTCGCTCCAGACTGGCCGAGGAGGTCGTGGTACCCGGATCTGTGGCACCTCACGGTGGGTCAACCGTGGGCACTCCCAGACCGACCAGACTTGCTGTCTCAAGGGCCATTTTTCCATCTGAATTCTGCGGCCCTCAACCTGACTGTGTGGCCATTGAGTCCTGGCTCCTAGCGTCCTCAGGGTTATCTCAAGATGTCATTGCCACTATGAGACAGGCCAGGAAACCAACGTCCGCCAAGATCTATCACAGGGCTTGGAGGATCTTCTTATCCTGGTGCTCTGATAAGGGTTTTACCCCCGGCCGTTTGCCTTACCCACTTTTCTTTCCTTCCTTCAATCCGGAATGGACAAGGGTTTGTCTCTCGGCTCTCTCAAGGGACAAGTATCGGCGCTTTCCGTGTTTTTTCAAAAGCGTCTGGCCAGGCTTCCGCAGGTCCGCACGTTCCTGCAGGGAGTTTGCCACAGAGTCCCACCTTACAAGCGGCCGCTGGAACCCTGTGATCTTAACAGGGTTCTAAGGGCTCTTCAGAAACCACCTTTCGAGCCGCTGCGGGATGTCTCTCTATCGCGTTTTTCGCAGAAGGTGGCGTTTCTAGTGGCAGTTACATCGCTCCGTAGAGTGTCGGAGCTTGCAGCGCTGTCATGCAAAGCCCCCTTCCTGGTTTTTCACCAGGATAAGGTGGTTCTGCGTCCGGTCCCGGAATTCCTCCCTAAGGTGGTATCCCCTTTTCATCTCAATCAGGATATCTCCTTACCTTCATTTTGCCCTCATCCAGTTCACCAATGTGAAAAGGATTTGCACTTGCTAGATCTAGTGAGAGCACTCCGGATCTACGTGTCTCGCACGGCGCCACTGCGCCGTTCTGATGCGCTCTTTGTCCTTGTCGCTGGCCAGCGTAAGGGGTCGCAGGCTTCCAGGTCAACCTTGGCTCGGTGGATCAAGGAACCGATTTTTGAAGCCTACCGTTCTTCTGGGCTTCCGATTCCTTCAGGGCTGAAAGCCCATTCTACCAGAGCCGTGGGTGCGTCCTGGGCATTGCGGCACCGGGCTACGGCTCAGCAGGTGTGTCAGGCGGCTACCTGGTCTAGTCTGCACACTTTCACGAAACACTATCAGGTGCATACCTATGCTTCGGCAGATGCCAGTCTAGGTAGGCGAGTCCTTCAGGCGGCGGTTGCCCACCTGTAAGAGGGGGGCCGTTTTCGGCTCTTTTTATCGGGGTATTCTTTTACCCACCCAGGGACTGCTTTTGGACGTCCCAATTGTCTGGGTCTCCCAATGGAGCGACAAAGAAGAAGGGAATTTTGTTTACTTACCGTAAATTCCTTTTCTTTCTAGCTCCTATTGGGAGACCCAGCACCCGCCCCTGTACCCTTCGGGCTGGTTGTTTTTTTGTGTACACATGTTGTTCATGTTGAATTGTTCCTTTGGTTCATGGTTTCAGTTCTCCGAACATCCTTCGGATTGAATTTACCTTAGGCTACATGCGCACGCTGCTTTTTTTTTCCTGCTTTTTTGCTGCTTTTTTGGCTGCAGTTTTGTCAGCAGAACTTTCTGACATCTGACTTCCCAGCAAAGTCTATGAGAAGTCAGATTTGTCATGCGCACATTGCAGTTTATTTGTCAGCGTTTTTTTTGTCAAAAGTTTGTGACAAAAAAAAATGCACCATGTTCATTCTTCCTGCGTTTTTGTCAACATTTGTCACCCATTGAAATCAATGAGGGCATCAAAAACGCAGGAAAAATGCATGCTAATCAAAAGTGGTGCATTTTACCTGCCTTTTACCTGCGTTTTTGCTAGCAAAAACGCAGGTGATTTGTCAGGAAGTGAGGTCAGGCAAGTGGTCCCGTCCCGTCCTCCACGTGTTCCCCGAAGTACCGCTGTCCCCAGGGGAGATGATGTGGAGGACGGGGACTATCAGCAGCGGCAGCGAGAGGGGGATGGACATTGGCAGCTGAAAACATTGATTTTTCCCTCTCGCTGCTGCCGCCGCTGATAGTCCCGTCCTCCACGTGTTCCCCGAAGTACCGCGGTCCCCGCACAGGGGAGATGATGGACCCCTCTCACCGCCACCGCCGCCGCTGAAAGTCCCGGGCTCCACGCTCCTGCCGCCGGCCGGCTCCACGCTCCTGCCGCCGGCCGGCTCCACGCTCCTGCCGCCGGCCGGCTCCACGCTCCTGCCGCCGGCCGGCTCCACGCTCCTGCCGCCGGCCGGCTCCACGCTCCTGCCGCCGGCCGGCTCCACGCTCCTGCCGCCGGCTCCACGCTGTAGCGCGATCAGCTGAGCTGTCAGAGGTTACTCGCGGCCACCGCTGGATTCGGCGGTGGCCGCGGGTAACCTCGGTGACAGCTCAGCTGATCGCGCGGCTGTCTTCATTAGCTGCATGGAGGTGACCGGAGCGGCGGTGTCTGCTGCTCCGGTCACCTCCATGCAGCACTGCTGGAAGCGACGCTGGAGCATGCTGGATGACGCCGGACATGGAGGGCTTTGTCGGGGGTTAATAAATTGGTAATGAGGGAATGTGTTTGTGTTTTTTATTTCTAATAAAGGATTTTTCTGGTGTGTGTGTGTTTATTTACTGTAATTTACAGATTAATCATGGAGGGTGTCTCATAGACGCCTGACATGATTAATCTAGGACTTATTGGCAGCTATGGGCTGCCAATAACTCCTTATTACCCCGATTTGCCAACGCACCAGGGCAAATCGGGAAGAGCCGGGTACAGTCCCAGAACTGTCGCATCTAATGTATGCGGCAATTCTTGGCGGCTGCTGACTGTTATTGTTAGGCTGGGGGGCTCCCCATAACGTGGGGCTCCCCATCCTGAGAATACCAGCCTTCAGCCGTATGGCTTTATCTGGCTGGCATTAAAATTGGGGGGGACCGCACGTTTTTTTTAATTATTTATTTATTTCTAATTTTTTTTTTTTTCCAATTCAACAAGCTTTATGGGCTTGTTTGAACTGAAAAATACATGAAACAATTGTTGACAAAACTGCAGCCAAAAACGCACCAAAAAAGCAGCAAAAATGCACCAAAAAAGCACCTACATTTTTTGTGACATTTCCAGGCTCTCTCTGACAAGGTGCAGTTTTGGCTGCAGTTTGTGAACACGAAAAAGAAGCAGCGTGCGCATGTAGCCTTAGACCATTTATAAGTTTCCTCCTTCCTGCTTTTGCACCAAAACTGAGGAGCCCGTGAGGCACGGGAGGGTGTATAGGCAGAGGGGAGGGGTTACACTTTTTAAAGTGTAATACTTTGTGTGGCCTCCGGAGGCAGAAGCTATACACCCAATTGTCTGGGTCTCCCAATAGGAGCTAGAAGAAAAGGAATTTACGGTAAGTAAACAAAATTCCCTTCTTTCAGAGTCGTGAAAATGAAGAAAACTCTTTAAATGAGAAGGTGTGTCCAAACTTTTGGTCTGTACTGTATATTTATCCCAATCTGCTTCTCTTAAGGACTGGCCTTCTGCTTCTCCAATGCAGAAAGGTGCTCATTTTGGGAGTTGATCTGTGTGCTTTTCTCAAGTACCTGGATAAGGGGGTGTCCTCTCCCCTCCTAGTGTAACCAGCATAGTCGAGGATCCTACATCTGAACTCACTGATAAAGGGAATTCACAGGTAGCCAAATACGACTCCTCCTGGTAGTGCAGTTGGCATTTTTGTCTTTCTCGGTGGCTGTAGAGCAGACCTGGGCAACGGGCGGCCCGCGGGCCACATCCGGCCCGCCTGCTCTCTGTGACCGGCCCGCCCGTCTTCAGCCGGTGCAGTGGAGCCGGGCTGCAGCATGCCGAGTAGGGAGAGATCCTGTGCAGGTCCGCACAGTCAGTGCAGGAGAAGGAGCAGCACAGCAGAGCAGACGGAATAATTCATCTTCCAGGACCTGCGATGATGTCACGCCCATGTGACTGTGTGGGAGGAGACAGGATTGCCGGGGAGAAAGCAAGACATGCTGAATGCTGAAGGAGATGTGGACACATGATGACTGGTAATAAGAAAAGAGGGGGCATGAGGGGGAGGGGGGCTGCAGGGTGAGTGCATATGAGGGAAGATGGAGCTACAGGGTGAGTGGCATATGAGGGCTGCAGACTGACAAAAGGATGTGAAGGGGTGCAGAGTGTTTGAGAGGGGTAAGTTGGGGTACAGGCAGGGTGAGATATGTGGGCAGGGTGTGTGACATATGGGGGTGTAGTGTGTGTGATATGGGGGTGCAGGCTGTATGGGGTGTAGTGTGTGTGATATGGGGGTGCAGGTGTAGTATATTACAGGTGTGCTATATGGAGGTGTATATAGTGGTGTAGTATATGTGGGTATAGTGATGTAGTATATTACAGGTGTGCTATATGGAGGTGTACTATATTACAGGTGTGCTATATGGAGGTGTAGTATATTACAGGTGTGCTATATGGAGGTGTAGTATATTACAGGTGTGCTATATGGAGGTGGAGGTGTAGTATATTACAGGTGTGCTATATGGAGGTGTAGTATATTACAGGTGTACTATATGGAGGTGTAGTATATTACAGGTGTGCTATATGGAGGTGTATATTACAGGTGTGCTCTATGGAGGTGTAGTATATTACAGGTGTGCTATATGGAGGTGTAGTATATTACAGGTGTGCTATATGGAGGTGTATATTACAGGTGTGCTCTATGGAGGTGTATATTACAGGTGTGCTATATGGAGGTGTATATTACAGGTGTGCTATATGGAGGTGTAGTATATTACAGGTGTGCTATATAGGGGTGTAGTGATGTAGTATATTACAGGTGTGCTATATGGAAGTGTAGTATATTACAGGTGTGCTATATTGAGGTGTAGTATATTACAGGTGTGCTATATGGAGGTGTAGTATATTACAGGTGTGCTATATAGGGGTGTAGTGATGTAGTATATTACAGGTGTGCTATATGGAGGTGTAGTATATTACAGGTGTGCTATATTGAGGTGTAGTATATTACAGGTGTACTATATGGAGGTGTAGTATATTACAGGTGTGCTATATTGAGGTGTAGTATATTACAGGTGTATATAGGGGTGTAGTGATGTAGTATATTACAGGTGTATATAGGGGTGTAGTGATGTAGTATATTACAGGTGTATATAGGGGTGTAGTGATGTAGTATATTACAGGTGTACTATATGGAGTTGTAGTATATTACAGGTGTGCTATATGGAGGTGTAGTATATTACAGGTGTGCTATATGGAGGTGTATATTACAGGTGTGCTATATGGAGGTGTAGTATATTACAGGTGTGCTATATAGGGGTGTAGTGATGTAGTATATTACAGGTGTGCTATATGGAGGTGTAGTATATTACAGGTGTGCTATATTGAGGTGTAGTATATTACAGGTGTGCTATATGGAGGTGTAGTATATTACAGGTGTGCTATATGGAGGTGTATATTACAGGTGTGCTATATGGAGGTGTAGTATATTACAGGTGTGCTATATAGGGGTGTAGTGATGTAGTATATTACAGGTGTGCTATATGGAGGTGTAGTATATTACAGGTGTGCTATATTGAGGTGTAGTATATTACAGGTGTACTATATGGAGGTGTAGTATATTACAGGTGTGCTATATGGAGGTGTATATTACAGGTGTGCTATATTGAGGTGTAGTATATTACAGGTGTGCTATATGGAGGTGTAGTATATTACAGGTGTGCTATATGGAGGTGTATATTACAGGTGTGCTATATGGAGGTGTAGTATATTACAGGTGTGCTATATAGGGGTGTAGTGATGTAGTATATTACAGGTGTGCTATATTGAGGTGTAGTATATTACAGGTGTACTATATGGAGGTGTAGTATATTACAGGTGTGCTATATTGAGGTGTAGTATATTACAGGTGTACTATATGGAGGTGTAGTATATTACAGTTGTGCTATATTGAGGTGTAGTATATTACAGGTGTACTATATGGAGGTGTAGTATATTACAGGTGTGCTATATTGAGGTGTAGTATATTACAGGTGTAGTATATGGGGTGTAGTGATGTAGTATATTACAGGTGTATATAGGGGTGTAGTGATGTAGTATATTACAGGTGTACTATATGGAGTTGTAGTATATTACAGGTGTACTATATGGAGGTGTAGTATATTACAGGTGTAGTATATGGGGTGTAATGATGTAGTATATCGGAGGTGTATTATATAGTGGTGTAGTATAATACAGGTGTATATGGGGGTGTAGTATATTACAGGTATATGGAGGGAGTGTAGTATAATACAGGTATAGTATATAGGGGTGTAGTGGTGTAGTTTATTACAGGTGTAGTATATGGAGGGGGTGTAGTGATGTAGTATAATACAGGTGTAGTATATGGGGGGTGTAGTGGTGTAGTTTATTACAGGTGTAGTATATGGAGGGGGTGTAGTGATGTAGTATATTGGGTAGAACTGAGGTAATTATATTAGTCCGGCCCTCTAAACCAATCCCAATTTCTCATGCGGCCCCATGGGAAAATTAATTGCCCACCCCTGCTGTAGAGGATCTCGTGCTCATGCTATTTTATGGCTATCTTTTCCACACTTCAGAATATGTCCTTACTTTTTGGTTTGGCCACATGGTTTTGGGTTAGTTCTTTTTCTTAGTGAAATGGTGGTGGCCAAGATGTTCAGCAAGGTTTTTTGTACGTGTCCTGTATGTGATCACTGATGTGGGGGGAAGACGTCTGCCTGAAGTATGCTCCTCAATGTCTGACCAGTGTCTCTCACTTCCTTGTTTGTGGTTGTAGATCATCTGAAGTCCTTAGTTCTTCTTCTCTCGATGTCTATAAGCTTTCCCTAGTATTCTTTAGTGGTAATCTTTTGTAAGTCCCTGAATATAGTCATGAAGTTCCTCTTCATTCCAATTTCTGCCCTTTGGGGATCTCCTAAGAGGTGCATGGTGGTGCTACCGTGTTTCCCCGAAAGTAAGAGTGTCTTACATTCTTTTTACCCCTAAAAGTCCCACTATGTCTTACTTTCGGGGTATGTCTTATATTGGAAAAAAATCCCACAGCAATCGCAGCAAGTCTCCATGCTATGTACCGTATGGGGACTTGCCACGATTGCTGCACATGAGGGCACTGAGGCTGTGTGTTTTTGTATGTTGTCTGTGGTCCTGATGGACCACGGACAACATTACTGCAACATTTCTCGGTGGTTGAGCATTCGGCTGAGCGCCCGACCGCCGTCATGTGACAGCTCTCAGCTGAGCGCTCGGCCGCCGGCATGTCAGGGCGCTCAGCTGGGCACTCGGCCGCCGGCATGTCAGGGCACTCAGCTGAGCACTCGGCCGCCGGCATGTCAGGGCACTCAGCTGAGCACTCGGCCGCCGGCATGTCAGGGCACTCAGCTGGGCGCTCGGCCGGTACTGTAAAAAAGAACTGGGCGCTCGGCCGCCGGCATGTCAGGGTACTCAGCTGAGCACTCGGCCGCCGGCATGTCAGGGTACTCAGCTGAGCACTCGGCCGCCGGCATGTCAAGGTACTCAGCTGAGCACTCGGCCGCCGGCATGTCAAGGTACTCAGCTGAGCACTCGGCCGCCGGCATGTCAGGGTACTCAGCTGAGCACTCGGCCGCCGGCATGTCAGGGTACTCAGCTGAGCACTCGGCCGCCGGCATGTCAGGGTACTCAGCTGAGCACTCGGCCGCCGGCATGTCAGGGCACTCAGCTGAGCACTCGGCCGCCGGCATGTCAGGGCACTCAGCTGAGCACTCGGCCGCCGGCATGTCAGGGCACTCAGCTGAGCACTCGGCCGCCGGCATGTCAGGGCACTCAGCTGAGCACTCGGCCGCCGGCATGTCAGGGCACTCAGCTGGGCGCTCGGCTGGTACTGTAAAGAAGAACTGGGCGCTCGGCCGCCGGCATGTCAGGGCGCTCAGCTGAGCACTCGGCCGCCGGCATGTCAGGCCACTCAGCTGAGCACTCGGCCGCCGGCATGTCAGGGTACTCAGCTGAGCACTCGGCCGCCGGCATGTCAGGGTACTCAACTGAGCACTCGGCCGCCGGCATGTCAGGGTACTCAGCTGAGCACTCGGCCGCCGGCATGTCAGGGCGCTCAGCTGGGCGCTCGGCCGGTACTGTAAAGAAGAAAAAAAAAATAACGCTTTCCGTTTACTATGTCTTACTTTCGGGGTGCGTCTTACATTAGCCGACTCCCCCCAAAACACCCACTACGTCTTACTATCGGGGGTGTCTTACTATAGGGGAAACACAGTATCTCATTTATGTATGAAGGGGAGGGTTTTTCACAAAATAAATGGTAAAATCTTGGGCAAGCCATTAGACCCAGATATGACAGGGGTCCTTTAAGTACAGAAAAGCCCTTGTGTATCTTTGGCTATAAAAGTTTGGGTTTCCTACCTTGTCGGCTGACTTGATGGTGAAGGTGGTGAAGGCACGGGGGCCTGCGTTAAGTCTGGTGGGAGATTTTGGTAATCTGTTCTAAGGATCTGCTGCTCCTCTATTCAGTGTATGAAATGTCTGGAATTGGCTTTGTAATATCTCCTTGGCTATTTCCGTCAGTCAATGGAGTGAAGTTTGAGCGTGTGCACATCTGCCCCATGCAGTCCATCCAGTATGTGGCTCTGGAGACTCTACTCTCAGCGGCCGGGCCTCCAGCGATCAGTAACTTGCCCTCTATCTTATGGATTGGGGACCACCTGCTATTCAGGGAATATCCCGTTAATAGAAGTGATTTTCCAAGATGTCAAAATGAATGTTAATTTCACAAATGTTGCGTATACTTTGTGTTCACACTGTTCTTATCTTCTCCAGGTGGATCGGGGTCTTGGTCCTCTACTCTGTCCATAAAGGGCAGTTTGACTGCGCCGGCGGGCCCATACTTCGGAGCTACATCATTGTCCTCATCGTCATGCTGGGAGCCATTATTTGCTCAATCTCAGCCATCGTCTATGTCAGTATGCAAGGTGGGAATATGCCAATCTTATTTTTTTCTTGTTTTTGGGTCCTTGCGTTTCAATATGCTCTGAAGAAATCCCAGGAGCCACTTAGGCCGCTTTCACATTGCATTCTGAACCCCGTCTAGTGGTCCCAGCGGGGCTTCCATCTGAACCCCCCCCCTCCCACAAAACAGGTTTCGGACATATGCACTGACGGGGCCATTGACTATAATGGTGCAGACGGAGTCACCGTGTGATCTGTCGTACACCATTTTTGGGAGTAAACACTTACTGGAGATGGACAGCCAAACATAGTAGACTGTGACTGAGTGTTCGTTTCCAGTAAGCGTATACTTCCGAAAATGATGGACAACAGAGCACGCAGTGACTCTGTCTGCACCATTATAGTCAATGGCCCCGTTGGCGCATACATCCAAAATCCATTTTGCGGGATGTTCGGACGGAAGCCCCAACGGGAACACTGAAAGGGGATCAGAGCGCAGTGTGAAAGAGGGCTTAAAGCCAATTTGTAAACAGGTTTCACAATAGACCTACATATATTGTTAAATAAATCTTAGACCTGATGAGACTGGTGTGATTACTCCATGTCAACAGTGTTTTGTGTAATGCTTATGGAATGTTTTCCTGCCTGATGTGACATTCTTAGTAGTTGGTCTCTTAAAATGCTTATTTTAATATGAGGGTTACACGGCCATTCCGATGTGGAATGTCACAGCAAGTACACCAGACACACCGGGTATATGAAATGTGTTTAGTAGTGTCCGGACGGTAACATCCAATGCAGGTAGTACCCCAATCACATAGAGCTGAAAAACATCCATGCTAAATATCAGCTGCAGTGCAGATAATAAAACCTCCAGCTGTATACGCCACAGGGAAAAGCCTCGGATTAATGGGGCTAATCCTTATGCAGATGCGCTGGTAGATCTGCTGCAGATGCATGTAATGTGTATGTTCACGAGTGTAAGAGTACAATGGATTCACAAAAAAATACACTACAATAAGAAGTAATCTTTATACAATTAACATCTAATCCAAAGTGTTAAGATACCGTAGTTTTCGGACTATAAGACGCACCGGACCATAAGACGCACCCTGCTTTTAGAGGAGGAAAATAAAATTTTAAGCAAAATATGTGGTCATGATACAATGTTATGGGGCAAGGATCTGCTGCTGACACTGTTATGGGGGTATTGTCCCCAAATTCTCTGCAAAGGTACCCCATCCTGGTATATGCCCTCATCCTGCTATATACCTCCATCCTGCTATATACTGCCATCCTGGAATATGCCCTTATCCTGCTATATACTGCCATCCTGCTAGATACCGCCATCCTGCTAGATACCGCCATCCTGCTAGATACCGCCATCCTGCTAGATACCGCCATCCTGCTAGATACCCCCATGCTGCCATGATACCCCCATGCTGCCATGATACCCCCATGCTGCCATCACACAAAAAACGTTCATACTCCCCTTTCCTCGCTCCATGCAGCATCTCTCCTCCTCCTGTCTATGGCGCCAGCAGCGCCGCTGATCTGTGTGGAGCCGTCACCGGTCACTACCCTGCAGCATCGCGATGTCCTCCAGTCTGCTGGTCAGCTGACTTGGGTGGAGACTAGCGGCGCGCACAGCGATGACGTCATCTCTGTGCTCACCGCTCTCTACACAGATCAGCTGACCGGCAGACTGGAGGAGATCACGGTGCTGCACGGAAGTGGCCGGTGAGTATGCCGTACTTATTCACTGCTCCCCGCACTGATAATGATGCGCGGGGGGCAGTGAATACAGCAGCACAAGATGACTCCAGTCTGTAGTTGCCAGGGGTGATCACGGCCGGCTGTTAATTATGCGCACACACCCCGCCCATCATCCCGCCCACCTGTCAGCACCGGCTTCAGTGCTGAGGGATGATGGGTGGGAAGATGCATGCATATGTAATGAGCGGGCCCACATGGTCACGGCAGGCGCTGCCACAGCCTGCCCCTGCCGCCGATGACCCGCAGCACCCTCATTCCCGGCCGCAGCCCTACATTCAGACTATAAGACGCACCCCCAACTTTCCCCCAACATTTGGGGGGAGAAAAGGTCGTCTTATAGTCCAAAAAATACGGTAATTATTTTTCCCCAGATTGGTATACTCGTAACTCCAGCAATGAGAGTACACAATATCTGCGGAGTAGAAGGGAGGGGAAAAATTGCCCTAAAAGTCCCTATTCCATTCCCTAGTAAGAGCGAATGGCGCCCCCGCTCAGCGATACCTGGAAATATACAGCTATTACAAAGCCATGACTCCTGATGATCTGCTCACAATGTTTGATTTTCCATGCTTACATTGCCTTGTTATCCTGGTAGCAGCGGTGCTGGGTATTGTAGTGTCCTCCCATTCACTTCAATGAGAAAAAAAGTGCATTATTGAGCACAGACCATACCCAGTAAAAGTAAGACAGCTGCAGTATCGTCATTAATGTGCCGGCCCTATAAATAGCTGGTTATCAGAGATGCTCCCATCAATTAAAGCACCACTCCTCCTTTTATTTTTTATTTTTTTTACCCTGGAGTCATGTCACTTATGCATGTTCCCAGCCCCTAGTAATATAGTTACCAGTCGTCATCTTCTGTTTTTGCCACCTCTCCGATCGTCTTCTGCTGGTTGTGACCTACAGGATCGCTCCGGTGTTTGCTGGGCAATTTGGAAGGCTTTTTTCAGTTTAAGTCTATGAGAGGAAAATGAGGCTGTCATAGACTTACACTGAAAGCTTCTGAACATTCACTCTGATTTCCAGTCAGTCAAGAGCTGCGGTCACAAGATAGCCCATTGTGACTGGGGCGGCCTTGAGAATGGCAGAAGACGGCGGCTTCCAAGTATTTTACTAAAGCTGGTGTCACACTAAACGACAGCGACAACGACGTTGCTGTTACGTCACCATTTTCGGTGACGTAACAGCGACCTTGTAAGTCGCTGTTATGATCGCTGCTTAGCTGTCAAACACAGCAGAAGCAGCGATCATAAGGTCGCTGTGCCACATGTTCAGAGAGCAGGGAGCCGCGCTTAGCGCTGGCTCCTTGCTCTCCTGCAGCACACATCGGGTTAATTAACCCGATGTGTGCTGCAGCTACATGTCACAGTTCAGAGAGCAGGGAGCCGCGCTTAGCGCTGGCTCCTTGCTCTCCTGCAGCACACATCGGGTTAATTAACCCGATGTGTGCTGCAGCTACATGTCACAGTTCAGAGAGCAGGGAGCCGCGCTTAGCGCTGGCTCCTTGCTCTCCTGCAGCACACATCGGGTTAATTAACCCGATGTGTGCTGCAGCTACATGTCACAGTGCAGAGAGCAGGGAGCCGCGCGCACTGCTTAGCGCTGGCTCCTTGCTCTCCTTGCTACAGTACACATCGGGTTAATTACCCGATGCATACTGCAGCCACATGTCACAGTGCAGGAGCCGGCACTGGCAGCAAGAGCGGAGGCCGGTAACCAGCGTAAACATCGGGTAACCAGGGAAAGGTCTTCCCTTGGTTACCCGATGTTTACGCTGGTTACAGCTTACCGCAGCTGCCAGTGCCGGCTCCTGATCGCTTCATTTCGTCGCTCTCTCGCTGTCACACACAGCGATGTGTGTGTCACAGCGGGAGAGCGACGACCAAAAAATGAAGCTGGACATTCAGCAACGACCGGCGACCTCACAGCAGGGGCCAGGTCGTTGCTGGATGTCACACACAGCGACAGCGACGGGACGTCGCTGCAACGTCACAGAAAATGGTGACGTAGCAGCGACGTCGTTGTCGTCGTCGTTATGTGTGACACCAGCTTAAGGGTACAGACATTAGTGATATCACTCCAACAGTGAAATAAAAAAAACAAAGCGCTGGACTGGTGCATCAAATATTGTTATCCTAACATAAGGATACTTCATTATTATTGTGATCCCCAAAACCCCTTTTTGCAGCTCCCACTGGTGTCGTGTCTATGGGAGTCTCCTGAAATCCTTCACCCTCCTGTGTAGTCATTCATTGTATTCTGCATTTTCTGCCCGTCCTGTCTCGTCTGGAGACCACCTTTTTCCTGCCGGAGATGATGGGCTTCAGGCAGAATTCTGATTATATTTCTGACGAGCTCAGGCTTGTCTCACTCAACTGTAAACTTTAGTGATGAAAAAAACCGGCCCCTGATCACGGCCTTTGTTCTATGGTTCATAGCAGATGCAGGGCTGTCTGCTGTATGTGCCACGAACCATAGGGCAAAGGACGTGATCAGAGCCTAGGACAGACCAGATTGTTGGCCGTGCCTTGTATTCCTTCCCATGTACTGACTTAACAATACAATTTTAAATTACATAATCAAGAGCTGTGGTGTTTTTCAGTATAGCCTTATTGTCCAACTGGGTGTGGTCCTAACTCAACTCTGGGGGGAATCTTGATCACGCCCAGTTAAGTAAAAGAGCATAAATTTAAACATGGGGAATAAGGGCCATACCTTAGAACTCGTAACTAGTGATGAGTGAGCACTACCATGCTCGGGTGCTCGTAACTAGTGATGAGCGGGCACTACCATGCTCAGGTGCTCGGTACTCATAACTAGTGATGAGCGGAAACTACCATGCTCAGGTGCTCAGTACTTGTAACTAGTGATGAGCGGGCACTACCATGCTCGGGTGCTCTGTACTCGTAACTAGTGATGAGCGGAAACTACCATGCTCGGGTGCTCGGTACTCATAACTAGTGATGAGGGGAAACTACCATGCTCAGGTGCTCGGTACTCATAACTAGTGATGAGGGGAAACTACCATGCTCGGGTGCTCAGTACTTGTAACTAGTGATGAGCGGAAACTACCATGCTCGGTACTCATAACTAGTGATGAGGGGAAACTACCATGCTCAGGTGCTCGGTACTCATAACTAGTGATGAGGGGAAACTACCATGCTCGGGTGCTCAGTACTTGTAACTAGTGATGAGCGAGAACTACCATGCTCGGGTGCTCGTAACTAGTAATAAGTGAGCACTACCCTGCTCAGGTGCTCAGTACTTGTAACTAGTGATGAGCGGGCACTACCATGCTCAGGTGCTCAGTACTCGTAACTAGTGATGAGCGAGCACTACCATGCTCGGGTGCTCGGTACTCGTAACTAGTGATGAGCGGGCACTACCATGCTCAGGTGCTCAGTACTCGTAACTAGTGATGAGCGAGCACTACCATGCTCAGGTGCTCAGTACTCGTAACTACTGATGAGCAGGCACTACCATGCTCGGTTGCTCAGTACTCGTAACTAGTGATGAGCGGGCACTACCATGCTCGGTTGCTCAGTACTCGTAACTAGTGATGAGCGGGCACTACCATGCTCGGGTGCTCAGTACTCGTAACTAGTGATGAGCGGGCTCTACCATGATTGGGTATTCAGTACTTGTAACTAGTCATGAGCGGGCTCTACCATGCTCGGGTATTCAGTACTCGTAACTAGTGATGAGCGGGCACTACCATGCTCGGGTACTCAGAGAAGATCCTAGAATAGTGGCCCCCTCCCCATAAGAGGCATCTGAAATTGGGTTTTTGAAAGTGGACACCACTTTATGTGAAACAGTTCTTAAAACGTACGACTGAGACTACGGCCCCGATTCAACAAAGCTTTAAAGCCAAATTTCTGACCTAAAAACTGAAAAGTTGCACAATTTTGGGGGTTTTACACGAGGAGTAAGATTTGAGGTGAGGTGCACGCCACTTGGCACCTCACCCGATTCTTTGAAGGGCACCTTGAACCGTGAAAAATGGGGATCTTGATGATTCTGGGCCCTTAGTATCCATAAGCTACGCCTCTGATGCACTGCTATGTCAGACTACACGTATTGACAAGGTTTATGTTTGGATTTTCATTACATTTTATTGGTGCTTTTTCAGGTACAATCGCCAACCCCGGGCCCAGGAAGTGCATGCCCAAGCTGGTTTATGTCCGCCTGGCCCTCTATGTTCCAGAATTTGCCTGGGCCATCATGGGGGCAATCTGGGTGTCTGATAATGGATTTCAGTGTGATAAAACGGTGGTGCACGTCGTTCTTCTGACAGTCATCGCCAGGTAAGACTGTCTTTTTTACATACGTAATATTACTTTAGAAGTGGTGATAGTCTCTGCTGCCGCGTGTGGAGACCAGAAGGTGGTGAGAGGTGGGTCACATGGAGAGAGGATTTCTTTGGTTGTCATTTAGTAAGGCTAGGTTCACTTTTCTGTTTTTTGCTTCAGTCACATGCGTTGCTTGACGCTTGTGACTGATGCGTTGTACAACGGATGACAAGAATTAAAATTCATTGTCGGACTCCGTTGTAAAAGAGAGAACGATCAGCTGATCGTTCACAATAGCCGGCTTTTGAGAGCGAACAGATGATCTCCAGGGGGCCGGCTAATGAGAGCGATCAGCCGATCGCTCACGGCAGCCGGCTGCCGGGGGATCAGCCGATCGCTCACGGCAGCCGGCTGCCGGGGGATCAGCCGATCGCTCACGGCAGCCGGCTGCCGGGGGATCAGCCGATCGCTCACGGCAGCCGGCTGCCGGGGGATCAGCCGATCGCTCACGGCAGCCGGCTGCCGGGTGATCAGCCGATCGCTCACGGCAGCCGGCTGCCGGGGGATCAGCCGATCGCTCGCGGCAGCCGGCTGCCGGGGGATCAGCCGATCGCTCGCGGCAGCCGGCTGCCGGGGGATCAGCCGATCGCTCGCGGCAGCCTGCCGCCGGGTGATCAGCCGATCGCTCGCGGCAGCCGGCCGCCGGGTGATCAGCCGATCGTTCGCGGCAGCCGGCCGCCGGGTGATCAGCCGATCGTTCGCGGCAGCCGGCCGCCGGGTGATCAGCCGATCGTTTGGCCGCCGAGAATGTGTGCGGGGGGAGGAGTGGGTTGAGCCAAGCCGGGCCATGGTGCCGAGGATGTCAGTGCCGGGGACTGCAGGGCTGGGGACAGGTGTGTGTGTGTGTGTGTGTGTGTGTGTGTACGTACATGCGGAGTGCGGGAGGGAGCGAGGCCGAGCGGGGAAGTGTCGGGCTCCCTGCACACGTAGCCAGGGTAAATATCGGGTAACTAAGCAAAGCACTTTGCTTGGTTACCCGATGTTTACCTTGGTTATGTGTGCAGGGAGCCAGAGAGAGAGCATGCGCAGCGAAATCCTACGGATTGCGCTGCTCAAAAAATGTTACAGGCTGCGTTCCTCCCGCCCGGCAGTCACTCGTTCCACGACTGATCAGTCGGGCAGTGGATGCAATGCAGCATCATCAGTCACAATCCGCCGCTCATACAAGTCTAGGGGAACAACGGAGTCCGCCAAACGGATTCCGTTGTTTACCAGAACCACGGATTGTGACTGATAGAATTTGACTGAAATGTGAACCTAGCCTAACTTCTTTGAGTAACCCAGAGATGGCCGAATATTTGTAGTATCCTGCGATCACCCTGTGCCATTGCCCTGTGGACACTTCAGTTTTATGACATGAGCCGGTATTTTCCAGTGTACCTTGTGTTTGATATCCTGTTATGTAGTTTTGATGCCGCCATACTGGACAGGTTTGTAATTTCAGCCACCTCAAAGGACTACAACATTGTATAGAATACACTTAGGTGTGGTCTGAGAAGTCCGCTGATCAGTGGAGGTTCGAATGATGATTTTTTTTTTTTTTTTTTTTTTTCATAACCTCTTTTATCCTCCTCTTGGTGTTGGAGATAGTATATCCTATATTGGGTCCACGTGTGGATCAAGCTCAGACGTTGATCCCCCACCAAACTGGAGAGATGCTGGCTGTTTTACACAGCCGACGTTTGCCTATTACAGCTGTGACTGGAGTTAGGTCTGTTCTCGGATCCCTTCAATGTGATCATGTTGGGCTGATGGATTCTCGTAGCACTGAGGTCCACTGGTCCCTCATCCAGCGTAAATGACGCCTGAGCCTGGTGGTGTGATCAGATGCCCTTGCAAGTCGTCTAGCATTCAAACAAAGCTGATGTAAACGGTTTTGAGTGATCTGATGTGACGCTTGGCTGCCTCTCACCTCCCTTAAATGTGCCTGGAGTTGTGTGGCATTCATCATCCGGCTCTGAAGGGCATTGTTCACAATGAGGCGGCCATCAGTGTGGATGGGCAAAGAAAGCCCACTTCTTTGCCTTTCTGTGACTCTCTTCCAGTCTCTCTGTGTGTCTGTACAACCTGCTGATGACACTCTAAGCTCAATGGCCACTTCCATCATCCTGCTTGAAGCCTCGCAATGGCGCAGTGCTGTTGATCAATTGTTATGTCTTCTTGGTTTCATGATGTCAAAATGTGAACAGCATGAGGAGGAGGATGGTTTAATACCAATTCTAACCGAACCTCAAAATGTATTGTGTGATTAATGGATCAAACACCTGTTGTGAATTTTGCCATTAAGGCTGGTTTCACATCAGCGTTTTTTTGCCTAAAGGCAAAAAAACAAAAATCACATCATGCCGGATCCGTTTTATTTATAGTACACCGCATGTCACCGGACCATTATTTTACAGGCTCCATCTACCGGATCCAGCATAAAACCGGACCGGTGACTTGCGGTTGCATGCGTCTGACTGCTGTTTTTTGCCAAATTTTGACGGATCCGTTTTTGTTTTTTTTTTTTTTTTTTTAAACACCCCCACAAAGGTGTTTGACTGTTCTCTGAACCCCATTTGTTGACATGATAGCACAGGGTCATGTGATGACGCCTGTAGCTAACGAGTCACTTCCTCTCAATGCCGGAATACATCCGGCATTGAAAGTAAAGCAGCAAATCTGCAGATCTCAGCTCTGTAGCTGTGATCTGGAGATATGGCAGAGCGGTCAGATTGCTGATCACTATAGCCCCTAGGGGGACTAGTAAAATAAAAAAAAAAGTTTTAAAAACTTATAAAAAAAACCTAAAAGTTCAAATCACCCCATTTGAAAATGAAAGGGTTAAAAAAAACCCACACATTTGGTATCGCTGTGTTCAGAAATGCCCGATGGTGTTGCAGCAAAAAAAATTCCAAACTCCAAAATTAAGGTTGTTTTTTTTTTTTCTTTTTTGGTCGCCGCAAATTTTGCGCAAAATGCCATTGAAGGCGACCAAAACGTAGCATCTGCACAAAAATGGTACTGTTAAAAACGTCAGCTCGAGACGCAAAAAATAATCCGTCACGGAGCCATAGATCCTGAAAAATGAGAACGCTACGGGTTTCGGAAAATGGCGCAAAATATGCCGCACTTTTTTTGACAACCTTGTGAATTTTTTTAACCCCTTAGATACAAGTAAACCTATACATGTTTAGGGTCTACAAACTCGCACCGACCTCAGGCATCACAACGATACATCAGTTTTACCATATAGTGAACACTGTGAATAAAATATCCCAAAAACTATTGTGCCATCACACTTTTTTGCATTTTTTCCGCACTTAAAATTTTTTTTGTTGTTTTCCAGTACACTATATGGTAAAACCTATGGTTTAATTTAAAACTACAACTCGTCCCACAAAAAACAAGCCCTCATAAGGGAAGACTGACGGAAAAATTAAAAAGGTTACGGCTCTCGGAAGAAAGAGAGGGAAAAAAAAAAACAAAAACGCAAAATGCCCGGGGGCTGAAGGGGTTACAGCATGTAGAAATTTGTACAATTTAAATATGCTCACTGTTTTGAAGATTTGGGGTGCCAAACTTGGGGCGATTAATGGCTCCTGGGCTTGGGAGGTCAGCAGCTGTGAAGGTATAAAGAAAGTACAAAAAAAAAAATAAAGCAGGCCATTATAAAAGCACAGAGTGACAAAACGTACATTTGGTCATAGCTCTGGGGTGTTCAGGCAATTCTGAGACAATGTGGATGCTCCTTGGTATATACTTCAAGATAACTTTGTTTTCCTACTTTCTGGGCATGCTCAGTACTGGAAACCGGATCCTGCACATCGGATGTGGTGACTTGCGGTACAAAACGGATCCGGCGCTCATTGAAAAGCATTGCAGAGCGCGCCGCAGTGTACCGGATCCGGCGCTCATTGAAAAGCATTGCAGAGTGTGCCGCAATGTACCGGATCCGGCGCTCATTGAAAAGCATTGCAGTGTGTGCCGCAATGTACCGGATCCGGCGCTCATTGAAAAGCATTGCAGTGTGTGCCGCAATGTACCGGATCCGGCGCTCATTGAAAAGCATTGCAGAGCGTGCCGCAATGTACCGGATCCGGCGAGATTAAGTATTTTATCTTTATACAAAAACGCAACATGTTACGTTTTTGGATCAACATAAAATACCGCAAATTACCGGATGCAAACGCATCTTACCGCAAGTCCATTGAAAATGTATTGAGCACACAACGGATCCGGTAAGATGCGTTTTGGTTTTTTTTGCCGTTAGGCTTTGAAACCAGCCTAAGCTCCTTGATAGAGAACAGCAAGTTGTGCAAAAAAGTTCTGAAACATTGAACAGTTGGACATGTGCATCCAAAAGATTAGAGAAGGTCACATTAAGGCCACCTAAAGTTTAGAGAACATATAGGATCATCCTGAAATTTCCAGTTCTTAGTATGGTATCCAGGTACAGATTGGCTGATGTAAAGGCAGATCACACACAATGCCCACCAGTCGCAGGGTGTCACCTCCTGCCATCTCTTCATGTATTACAGCTGGATTGTCATGCTGTTGACCACTATAGCTGTTGTCGTCGTTTTCGATCCCTTGGGGCGCAAGAAAGCTTTATATTACGTGAGGGATGAAGACCACAACCTGGAGAGCAGCCAGTCGGAGCAGCTGCTGTACAACTTCAAGAAGACGGCCACCAAGGTGTGGGAGACGCGCTTCCGCCTGCTCTGCTGCTGCATCGGCAATGACCACGACAACCGGGTGGCCTTCTCCAGCATCGCAGAACTCTTCACCGGCTACTTTGCCGTAAGCTGATCTATGTGCATGTGCTTCTTGTAGCTTGTTTTGGGGGCTTCTTCCCTTTGTAAAATTTACGTGGCTTTTGGGCTGTAGTTGTTTTTCTCGATTGAAAATCCACCATAAAATTGTTGCAGATTTCACTTTTAAAGGGAACCTGTTGGGTCCAGAATGCACCCAGAACCATGAGCAGTTCTGAGTGCATATTGCTAATCCCTGCCTAACTGTCCCTGTATCTAGTAGCATAAATAAAGAGATCTTTAGAAAAAGTATTTATAAAGACCTTTTATTATATGGTAATGAGGCCAGCGACTAGTCGGAAGGGTGTGAGTTCCCTTGGCTAGTCGGCCCCCTTAGCATGTAAGCACGCCCCTGTGGGCGTACTAACATGCTAATGAATGTGCAGCGTCAGAGCCATGGTCGCTCTCACCTCAGCTGCCACTGCTGGTTTTCGGCTCAGTGTGCGAGATCAGAACGTCCCCGGACTTCCGGTCATGCGCACTACACCAGTTTGAAGCTGTGATGTGTACACCCGGCTTCATAGTGCGATTTGCATACTTGCAACCTTACAGACTTGGCGTGCATTGAGCGATGCTGCGCACATCTAGTCAGGAAGTGACCGCATATATGAAAAGCACATACATGTGGTTACTGGCCCTCCATCTTCCAGCACCAGAGAATCCTGACCGTGTGCACTGTGCGCGCTGTGGTGATTCTCAAGTCAGACTTGCGCCCCAAGCCTGAACAACCCCTTTAATTTCTATTGGGAGACATCAAGCTCTGGGTGCATGGGTCCACATTAATATGCTATCTCTTTTTCAGGACACAGACTTGGTCCCCAGTGATATTGCTGCTGGACTGACCCTCCTTCATCAGGAACAAGATAAGATTGAACTGAGCCGAGATCCAGATGAAGTGTTGTCCCAATCACCATCGCATTCTGAGGTTAGTCCTGGTAATGGTTAATGGGAGGCCTCAAACACGATGCGGATCTCCGTATAAAGCCTTCCTCCCTTCTCCTTTCAGAGGGATGATCTAGAAGTGGAGCTGGAGAAGGCGGCTCACTACATGCAGTTTGCAGCGGCGGCCTACGGATGGCCCCTCTATGTATACAGTAACCCCCTAACCGGACTGTGCAAACTCTGCGGAGAATGGTGAGTCTTGTGTCCTCAGTCTGATGGTAGGATGATGAGGGTCAACCTTTCCTTACATACAGTCAAAAAGGAGGGAACGTAACTAGTACATGTTGCCAGGACTCCTAGAGAACGCTGAGGAGTCCTGCTCCCCGCCCACTAAGAATGATTGACAGCTTGTCCACATACAATATGACGAACCGTCCCTATTTCTGCATGGATCTAAATCCCATCCTTTTTGTGTTTCTAGTTGCCAGAGCCGGACAGCCCAGAGTGACATAGTGGGCGGTGATCACCTCAATTGCCATTTTGGCTCCATTCTGCAAACAACAGGACTGCAGTACCGGGACTTCATCCACATCTGCTTTCATAACCGGGTGAGACCATAACCATCGGGTCCCAGCCGTGAGTAATAATTACATCCTTAGTAATATATTATCACTTTGTGTTGTAGATCTATGAAATCCCATTTTTTGTTGCTCTTGATCACAAAACAGAAGCCATCTTGGTCGCTATAAGAGGAACATTGTCCCTTCAGGTGAGTGATGATCATCGCACATTTACAGATATCCGCTATGGGTTTGCTTTCTATTCAGTATGTCCTGGATTTGGGAAATGAGGCAGAGGGCTAGTATCTTGTCTGTGTGCTGGGGGTCGGACCCCCAACAATGACATTTTTCATGCTTAAAGGGGTGGTTCACCCATTTTTTTTATTCTCTCGATGAGTATAGCTTACTATTTCAGTTGTCTTCTTAATTGCCTTCTATTTCCAGTTCTGGCACTGAGCGGCGCTATCCTCCTCGCTCAGTGCCGATCACATGACCCCCGGGTGCTGCGGCCTCTGGTATCCGCTGATGTCACGTCAACTTCCGGGCTCTGAAATTAGACGTGACGTCAGCAGCTGCCTCTGATCCTTAGTGACTGGGCTGTGGGCGGTGATCACCGCATGTCACAGTCCAGCATGAGGAGGTGGAGAGGAGGGTTTACTTACCCATCCTGCAGCTGTGTGCGGCCCGCACCAGGAGCGATAGGAGGAGTCATGTCGGGTGAGTATGTTCTCGCGCGGGGGTGTTGGTGGAAGGATGAGCAAGAGCGCAGGGTGCCACTGCAAAGGATTATGGGAGTTGTAGGAACTGAACCCAGGAAGTCAGGAGAGAGATTAACCCCATCAAAGCTGGAGCCAGAAATGAGGATGTGCTGCCTAGAGCACAATAAAAGGTAATTTCTTTGTCGCTCCATTGGGAGACCCAGACAATTGGGTGTATAGGCTATGCCTCCGGAGGCCGCACAAAGTATTACACTTAAAAGTGTTAAGCCCCTCCCCTTCTGCCTATACACCCCCCGTGCTCCCACGGGCTCCTCAGTTTTTTGCTTTGTGCGAAGGAGGTCAGACACGCACGCACAGCTCCACAGATTGGTCAGCAGCAGCTGCTGACCATGTCGGATGGAAGAAAAGTGGGCCCATATAGAGCCCCCAGCATGCTCCCTTCTCACCCCACTCTTGTCGGTGGTGTTGTAAGGTTGAGGTATCCATTGCGGGTACGGAGGCTGGAGCCCACATGCTGTTTTCCTTCCCCATCCCCCTCAGGGCTCTGGGTGAAGTGGGATCCTATCGGTCTCCAGGCAGAGACCGTGCTTCATCCACAACTCCTGTGGAGCCTGCTGGATAGGAGCCGGGTATCGTTCAGGGACATGGCCCTGCTACTTGGAGGTACTCTGTATCCCTGTGGGGACAGCGCACAGCAACACTCCAGCTTTGCTGGGTGTGCTAGTGCACCGGGGACCACGGCGCTGACCGGGTTAATATGTGCCATTACACACTCAGCGTTGCTGAGTGTGTTTATGTATAGGGACTGCCGCACTGACCGCCGCGGCCATGGAAACACTGCGGCGCGGCTGGGACTTGTAGTGCGCCGGGGACTTTCACGCCGGCCGCGCTTTTATGGCGGCCGCGTTTATTACTAGAGTCCCCGGCTTTTTGCGGCCTAGTTTCCTTTCCTCCCGCCCACAGCCCTGACAGGCAGGGGAAGGGCGGGACGCTGCACAGAACGAGCAGCACTGAGGGCTGGAGCATGCTTTGCATACTCCACCCCTCTCACTGTGCACAGTGCGGGCACCAGTTCCCGCTCTTTCTGGGTCACGCCCACGGCTCCCTCCTCTCCTCAGGACGCCGGCAGCCATTCCTGTCAGCTCCTCGGACGCTGCAGAGGGGGACAAAGTCTGGGAGACCCAGGCAGGGACTCTGGTGGCCTCACAACCGCTTTAGGCGGGTGGTAAGCAGCACCTGTGGTGCTAGCCCCATTGTGCAGTAGTGTAACATTATATGTTTATGGTATATATGTTTTACACTGTATGGTGCACAGTTGATTTCTGGCTATATACCCTATTGTGTTACTCAGGGAAGATAATAGCATGGCGCCCACGAAAGGCAGGGGTGCCAAAACACAGGCTTATTATGTTGCCTGCGCCGCATGTACGACCCCGCTACCGGCAGGTTCCACTGACCCTCATTGTGTGCACTGTTCGGCCCCTGTGGCACTTACTCAGCCGGAGCCTCTGCTAAGAGGGGCCCAGGGGGAGCCACCTGCTAACACTGTTCAGGTGACGGGGACGGAGTTTGCAAAACTCTCTGAGACTATGGCTAAGATACTAGAAGCCTTGCAGTCCAGGCCGGTATCTCAGCACAGGGACTCTGTTGAATCTTTGTTCCCTGGCCCACCTCAGCTGGACCAACAATGTCCTCCCGGGGTATCTCATGGATCCCAGGCTGAGGGTTCTGACACAGACCCCAGCCCCAGACCGACTAAGCGAGCTCGCTTAGATTTTCCCTCGACATCATCATATTGTGCAGAGTCTCAGAGGGGGGAATCTCTGGTTGATGATGCGGAGACAGCTGATCAGGATTCTGATCCTGAGGCCGCTCTCAATCTTGATACTCCGGACGGGGACGCCATAGTGAACGACCTTATTGCGTCCATCAATCGTATGTTGGATATTTCTCCTTCAGCTCCTCCGGTGGAGGAGTCAGCTTCTCAGCAGGAGAAATTCCGTTTCAGGTTTCCCAAGCGTACACCGAGTATGTTTCTGGACCACTCTGACTTCAGAGAGGCAGTCCAGAAACACCGAGCTTATCCAGATACGCGTTTTTCTAAGCGCCTTAAGGATACACGTTATCCTTTTCCCCCTGACGTGGTCAAAAGTTGGGCTCAGTGTCCCAAAGTGGATCCTCCAATCTCCAGACTGGCAGCTAGATCCATACTTGCAGTGGAAGATGGGGCTTCACTCAAAGATGCCACTGACAGGCAGATGGAACTCTGGTTGAAATCCATCTATGAAGCTATCGGCGCTTATTTTGCCCCAGCGTTCGCAGCCGTATGGGCGCTACAAGCTATCTCAGCAGGTCAAGCGCAAATTGACGCAGCCACACGCACGTCCGCGCCACAGGTGGCGTCCATAACCACTCAGACGTCGGCATTTGCGTCTTACGCTATTAATGCTGTCCTGGACTCTGCGAGCCGTACGGCGGTTGCAGCCGCCAATTCGGTGGTACTCCGCAGGGCCTTGTGGCTACGGGAATGGAAGGCAGATTCTGTTTCCAAAAAGCGCTTAACCAGTTTGCCAATTTCTGGCGACCGATTGTTTGGCGAGCGTTTGGATGAAATCATCAAACAATCCAAGGGAAAGGATACATCCTTACCCCAGCCCAAACCGAACATACCCCAACAGAGGAAGGGGCAGTCGAGGTTTCGGTCCTTTCGGGGCGCGGGCAGGTCCCAGTTCTCCTCGTCCAAAAGGCCTCAGAAAGATCAAAGAAACTCTGACGCATGGCGGTCTAAGTCACGTCCTAAAAAGGCCACCGGAGGTGCCGCTACCAAAGCGGCTTCCTCATGACTTTCGGCCTCCTCACTCCGCATCTTCGGTCGGTGGCAGGCTCTCCCGCTTTTGCGACGCCTGGCTGCCACGGGTAAAAGACCGTTGGGTGAGAGACATTCTGTCTCACGGTTACAAGATAGAGTTCACCTCTCGTCCCCCGACTCGATTCTTCAAGTCATCCCCGCCTCCCGAGCGAGCCGAGGCTCTTCTGCAGGCGCTGGGCACTCTGAAGGCAGAAGGAGTGGTGGTCCCTGTTCCTCTTCAGCAACAGGGCCACGGTTTTTACTCCAACTTGTTTGTGGTCCCAAAGAAGGACGGGTCTTTCCGTCCTGTCCTGGACCTGAAACTTCTCAACAAACACGTAACGACCAGGCGGTTCCGGATGGAATCCCTCCGCTCCGTCATCGCCTCAATGTCCCAAGGAGATTTCCTTGCATCGATCAATATCAAAGATGCTTATCTCCACGTACCGATTGCTCCAGAGCACCAGCGCTTCTTGCGCTTCGCCATAGAAAACGAACACCTGCAGTTCGTGGCACTGCCGTTCGGCCTGGCAACAGCCCCACGGGTTTTCACCAAGGTTATGGCTACTGTAGTAGCGGTCCTCCACTCTCAGGGTCACTCGGTGATCCCTTACTTGGACGATCTCCTGATCAAGGCACCCTCTCAAGAGGCATGCCAACACAGCCTCGACGCTACCCTGGAGACTCTCCAGAGTTTCGGGTGGATCATCAATTTTCCAAAGTCAAATCTGACACCGGCCCAATCGCTCACATACCTTGGCATGGAGTTTCATACCCTCTCAGCGATAGTGAAGCTTCCGCTGATCAAGCAGCGGTCACTACAGACAGGGGTACAATCTCTCCTTCAAGGCCAGTCACACCCCTTGAGGCGCCTCATGCACTTCCTGGGGAAGATGGTGGCAGCAATGGAGGCAGTTCCTTTCGCGCAGTTTCACCTGCGTCCTCTTCAATGGGACATCCTACGCAAATGGGACAGGAAGCCGACGTCCCTCGACAGGAACGTCTCCCTCTCTCAGGCGACCAAAGCTTCCCTTCGGTGGTGGCTTCTTCCCACTTCATTAT
This sequence comes from Anomaloglossus baeobatrachus, assembly GCF_048569485.1. NCBI lineage: Eukaryota > Metazoa > Chordata > Amphibia > Anura > Aromobatidae > Anomaloglossus > Anomaloglossus baeobatrachus. Next base: position 246,421,128 of record NC_134359.1, read on the forward strand.
CGAAGGGGAAATCCTTCCTACCCCCATCCTGGGAGGTGGTCACGACGGACGCGAGTCTGTCAGGGTGGGGAGCGGTTTTTCTCCACCACAGGGCTCAGGGTACGTGGACCCAGCAAGAGTCCTCGCTTCAGATCAATGTTCTGGAAATACAGGCAGTGTATCTTGCCCTGAAAGCGTTCCAGCAGTGGCTGGAAGGCAAGCAGATCAGAATTCAGTCGGACCATTCCACAGCGGTGGCATACATCAACCACCAAGGCGGCACACGCAGTCGGCAAGCCTTCCAGGAAGTCCGGCGGATTTTGATGTGGGTGGAAGCCACGGCCTCCACCATCTCTGCAGTTCACATTCCAGGCGTGGAAAACTGGGAAGCAGATTATCTCAGTCGCCAGGGCATGGACGCAGGGGAATGGTCCCTTCACCCGGACGTGTTTCAGGAGATCTGTTGCCGCTGGGGGGTGCCGGACGTCGACCTCATGGCGTCCCGGCACAACAACAAGGTACCGACGTTCATGGCACGGTCTCAAGATCCCAGAGCTCTGGCGGCAGACGCCTTAGTTCAGGATTGGTCGCAGTTTCAGCTCCCTTATGTGTTTCCTCCGCTGGCACTGTTGCCCAGAGTGTTACGCAAGATCAGGGCCGACTGCCGCCGCGTCATCCTCGTCGCTCCAGACTGGCCGAGGCGGTCGTGGTACCCGGATCTGTGGCATCTCACGGTGGGCCAACCGTGGGCACTACCAGACCGACCAGACTTGCTGTCTCAAGGGCCGTTTTTCCATCTGAATTCTGCGGCCCTCAACCTGACTGTGTGGCCATTGAGTCCTGGATCCTAGCGTCTTCAGGGTTATCTCAAGACGTCATTGCCACTATGAGACAGGCTAGGAAACCAACGTCCGCCAAGATCTACCACAGGATGTGGAAAATTTTCCTGTCGTGGTGCTCTGCTCAGGGTTTTTCTCCCTGGCCTTTTGCCTTGCCCACTTTTCTGTCCTTCCTTCAATCTGGACTGGAAAAGGGTTTGTCGCTCGGCTCCCTTAAGGGACAAGTCTCAGCGCTCTCTGTGTTTTTCCAGAAGCGCCTAGCCAGACTTCCACAGGTACGCACGTTCCTGCAGGGGGTTTGTCACATCGTTCCTCCTTACAAGCGGCCGTTAGAACCCTGGGATCTGAACAGGGTGCTGCTGGTTCTTCAGAAACCACCATTCGAGCCAATGAGAGATATTTCTCTCTCACGCCTTTCGCAGAAAGTGGTTTTTCTAGTAGCAGTCACTTCACTTCGGAGAGTGTCTGAGCTAGCAGCGCTGTCATGCAAAGCCCCTTTCCTGGTTTTTCACCAGGACAAGGTGGTTCTGCGTCCGGTTCCGGACTTTCTCCCTAAGGTGGTATCCCCCTTTCATCTCAATCAGGATATCTCCTTACCTTCTTTTTGTCCTCATCCAGTTCACCAATGTGAAAAGGATTTGCACTTGTTAGATCTGGTGAGAGCACTCAGACTCTACATTTCTCGTACGGCGCCCCTGCGCCGCTCGGATGCACTCTTTGTCCTTGTCGCTGGCCAGCGTAAAGGGTCACAGGCTTCCAAATCAACCTTGGCTCGGTGGATCAAGGAGCCAATTCTCGAAGCCTACCGTTCGGCTGGGCTTCCGGTTCCCTCAGGGCTGAAGGCCCATTCTACCAGAGCCGTGGGCGCGTCCTGGGCTTTGAGGCACCAGGCTACGGCTCAGCAGGTGTGTCAGGCGGCTACCTGGTCGAGCCTGCACACTTTCACGAAACACTATCAGGTGCATACCTATGCTTCGGCGGATGCCAGCCTAGGTAGACGAGTCCTTCAGGCGGCGGTTGCCCACCTGTAGGAAGAGGCCGTTTTACGGCTCTCTTACGAGGTATTATTTTACCCACCCAGGGACTGCTTTTGGACGTCCCAATTGTCTGGGTCTCCCAATGGAGCGACAAAGAAGAAGGGAATTTTGTTTACTTACCGTAAATTCCTTTTCTTCTAGCTCCAATTGGGAGACCCTGCGCCCGCCCCTGTTTTTTTGTGTACACATGTTGTTCATGTTGAATGGTTTCAGTTCTCCGATATTCCTTCGGATTGAAGTTACTTTAAACCAGTTTATAATTCTTCTTGCTTTTGCACCAAAACTGAGGAGCCCGTGGGAGCACGGGGGGTGTATAGGCAGAAGGGGAGGGGCTTAACACTTTTAAGTGTAATACTTTGTGCGGCCTCCGGAGGCATAGCCTATACACCCAATTGTCTGGGTCTCCCAATTGGAGCTAGAAGAAAAGGAATTTACGGTAAGTAAACAAAATTCCCTTCATTGCTGAAATAACATAATAGACGTGTGGAGGGGCACATAATAGCAAGATTTAGGAGAAAAAAAAAAATCAGTTTTATTAATTGGACAGCTTAACCCCTTCACGACCGCGGGCCGTAAAATTACGTCCTATTTTAACGTGACTTAACGACCAGGGACGTAATTTTACGGCCTAAACTTCATTTGATTGCCGTGGCCATAGCAACGGCTTTCAAATGATGTCCCCTGCTGTTTCTTACAGCAGGGGACCTTTGCTTGACCCCAGGGGGGGGTGGCATCGCCACCCCCTATCGACGATCGATGTGATTGGCTGTTCAAATCTGAACCGCCAACCACATCGATCGCACTAATTTCGGCAAAAATAATGCCCGAATTAGTGCGATCCTGTGAGATCCAGCTATGAGATGCCGCAGCTGCTGCAGCATATCATAGGTGGACCTCAAACATGTCGCCCCCAGCCCCTGCAGCACTGATTGGAGCGATCGTGCTATGACGCGCAATCGCTCCAATCAGTGTGCAGTGGGGCGGTCTGATCTGCCGGTGGCCGCCCTCCCCAGGCCTGTGCTGGCCTGTGAGCCCTCCCCCAACATGTCTGCAGCTTGCAGTGGCTGGTACTTGTGGTACCACGCCGCCCCTGCCGTGCCCCCCCCCCCGCGATCTGCTCCCCCCAACCGGCCCCCCCCTCCCCCCCTGACATCCCGATACGGTCCCCCCGCGATCTGACTGCCTCCCCCATTATCTCTATTCTGCTTCTGCAGCTCCCTCTCCGGTCTCCCCCTCTGCTCTCCCCCCTCCCCCTCTGCTCTCCCCCCTCCCCCTCTGCTCTCAACCCCCCCTCTGCTCTCACCCCCCCCTCTCCCCCTCTGCTCTCCCCCGACGTCCTCTTACCTGTCTTCACCGGCCTGATCACATCTGCGTCCATCGCTGGGTCCTTCCTGGGCATTCTGCTGATCTGCCTGCTGCTCCTGTAAAGCTGTCCATCTCTCTGCCATCTGTTCCTCTGCAGCTCTTCTGGTCAGTGATCCTCCTGCTAGTCCTCTGGGTACTGTGAGTATAACTTTTTTTTTTTTTTTTCCGTATCCCCTGTCCATTTTTACACCTCATCCGTCCGTGCGTCCTGCCAAGCGCTGATCAGGGATGCAGATAACGGATCGGCATCCCTGCTCAATTTTTGGCGTGATTTTTTTTTTCCGTATCCCCGACGCTTTTTGTATCGCATCCGTCCGTGCGTCCCGCCAAGCGCTGATCAGGGATGCAGATAACGGATCGGCATCCATGGTCAATTTTTGGCGTGACTTTTTTCCGTATTCACGACGCTTTTTGTATCGCATCCGTCCGTGCGTCCCGCCAAGCGCTGATCAGGGATGCCGATAACGGATCGGCATCCCTGCTCAATTTTTGGCGTGACTTTTTTCCGTATTTGCGACGCTTTTTGTATCGCATCCGTCCGTGCATCCCGCCAAGCGCTGATCAGGGATGCACATAACGTATCTGCATCCATGGTCAATTTTTGGCGTGACTTTTTTTTTACGTATCCCCGACGCTTGTTTTTATCGCATCCGACCGTGCGTCCTGCAGCGGCCGATCAGTGCACTGCGTCTGTGCGTTTGAAAAGTCAAATGGCGCTCCTTCTCTTCTGAGCCCCGCCATGCGCCCAAACAATTACTTTCCACCACATATGAGGTATCTGCGTACTCAGGAGAAAATGCACAATACATTTTATGGTGCATTTTTTCCTGATAGCCTTGTGAAAAAAAAAGCTACCTAGTTGAAGCAACCGTTTTGTGGTAAAAAATTTTTTTTTTTTCTTTTCACGGCTCAACGCTATAAACTTCTGTGAAGCCCTTAGGTGTTTAAAATGCTCACCAAACATCTAGAAAAATTATTTGAGGGCTCTAGTTTCCAAAATGGGGTGACTTGTGGGGGAGCTCCATTGTTTAGGCACCTCAGGGGGTCTTCATACCCCACATGGCGTCCGCTAATGAGTGCAGCTAATTTTGCACTCAAAAATTCAAATGGCGCTCCTTGCCTTCTGAGCACTGCCGTGTGTCCAAAGATTTGATTTCCACCACATATGAGGTATCTGCATATTCAGGAGAAAACGCACAATACATTTTATGGTGCATTTTTTCCTGTTACCCTTGTGAAAAAAAAAGCTACCTAGTTGAAGCAACCGTTTTGTGGTAAAAAAAAATTTTTTTTCTTTTCACGGCTCAACGCTATAAACTTCTGTGAAGCCCCCAGAGGTTCAAAGTGCTCATCAAACATCTAGAAAAAATATTTGAGGGCTCTAGTTTCCAAAATGGGGTCACTTGTGGGGGAGCTCCATTGGTTAGGCACCTCAGGGGGTCTTCAAACCCGACATGGCGTCCGCTAATGAGTGCAGCTAATTTTGCGTTCAAAAATTCAAATGGCGCTCCTTCCCTTCCGAGCTCTGCCGTGCGCCCAAACAATTGATTTTTACCACATATGGGGTATCAGCGTACTCAGGAGAACATGACAATAAATTGTATTGTGTACTTTCTCTTTTCTCCCTTTTAAAAATGAAAATTTTATGGCTAAAGTAACATTTTTGTGTTTAAAAAGTAAAATTTTCATTTTTTCCTTCCCCATTGCTTTGGTTCCTGTGAAGCACCTAAAGAGTTAATAAACTTATTGGATGTGGTTTTGAGCAGTGTGAGGGGTGTAGTTTTTAGAATGGGGTCACTTTTGGGTATTTTCTGTCACCTAGGCCTCTCAAAGTCACCTCAAATGTAATGTGGTCCCTAAAAAAAAATTATTTTGTAAATTTTGTTGGAAAAATGAGAATTTGATGATGACCTTTGACCCCTTCTAACTTCCTAACGGAAAAAAAATTTGTTTCGAAAATTGCGCTGATGTAAAGTAGACAAGTGGGAAATGTTATTTAGTAACTATTTTGTGTGACATATCTCTCAGATTTATGGGCATAAATTTTCAAAGTTTGAAAATTGCGAAATTTTCAAAATTTTCGCCAAATTTCCTAAATTTTCACAAATAAACGCAAAAAATATCGGCCTAAATTTACCACTGACATGAAGTACAATATGTCACGAAAAAACAATCTCAGAATCGCCAGGATCCGTTGAAGCGTTCCAGAGTTATAACCTGTCAAAGTCACACTGGTCAGAATTGCAAAAAATGGCCCGGTCATTAGGGTGTTTTAGTGGCCGGGGGTGAAGGGGTTAATTCACCCCATATAGACAGATGACCAACAAGCCTGACATCAAAGTCATGCAATGGGGCGCCGTATTGAGTGTGCAGCTGCAACATGTGTGGTCATGTGTGTAAAAATATATGTAATAGAAACTGGATTGTCTGATGCCTCCTAGCACTAACCCTGACTTCTATCCTTTTATAGGACGTCCTCACCGATCTATCCGCAGACTGCGAGAATCTGCACACAGATGGGGTGGACGGAGACTGCTTTTCACATAAGGTAAAGAATGGCATATTAATACCTGGATGCATGGCCTGATAGGTAATTGGCATGATCCTTACCCTATGGTCATTTCTCATGACTTTCAGTCCATGCACCTTTGCTGCAAAACTGTTATATAAAAGGTTTGAAGGGATTTTCCAGGATTTTTTTTGTAATTGAACACCCCCCCCCCCCCCTTTCCTTTCCAGATTTGCCTGTTGTAAAAGTAACAATATACCGTAATTTCCAAATTATAAGACTCACTTTTTCCCCCAAAAGTGGGGGTTAAATAGGGGTGCTTCTTACAATCTGGATATGGCTAACCAAGGTGGCGGTGGTGGAGCGGGGTCATAGGAGGCAGGGTCGGCAATACTGAGGGCTCAGGAGGGTCACAGGACGAGGTGACTCGGCGGCGGGTGCATTGATCTGACTTCAGGCTTGGTTAAATCACCCACGGTTGATGCAATGTACTTCAAGAAAATGGCCACGGAGGTGGCATGTGCACAGATTGACACAGTGGAGTTCACTAAAATGGCCACTGTCCTATCTGCGCATGCGCCGCCTCCGCTGTCATTTTCTTGACGTGCATCTCATCAACTGCAGGCGATTCAATGGAGACCGCAGTCAGATCAATGCACGTGCCGCCAAGACACCCCGTCCTGAGTCGCTCCACTGCAATGACTCCCCCGCAGCCCGCCAGTAGATCAGTGGCGCCAGCCGCTGAAAAAACCCCTAGCTGGCAGTATTGCCGACCCTCCTGAGCCGCAACACCCCCTCCTCCGAGGCCGCAGTATCGCTGACCCTGTCTCCTGTGACCTTCCTGAGCTGCTCCCCCTGGTGAGCATTAGGATTAAGATGCATTACCATTATAAGACGGACCCTTAGTTTAATATTAAAAATGATTTTTCTTCGTCGCTCCATTGGGAGACCCAGACAATTGGGTGTATAGCTTCTGCCTCCGGAGGCCACACAAAGTATTACACTTAAAAGTGTAAAGCCCCTCCCCTTCTGCCTATACACCCCCCCGTGCATCACGGGCTCCTCAGTTTTTATGCTTTGTGCGAAGGAGGCACACATGCACGCATAGCTCCACAATTTAGTCAGCAGCAGCTTCTGACTTTATCGGATGGAAGAAAAGAGGGCCCATAACAGGGCCCCCGGCATGCTCCCTTCTCACCCCACTCTGGTCGGCGGTGTTGTTAAGGTTGAGGTACCCATTGCGGGTACATAGGCAGGAGCCACATGCTGTTTTCCTTCCCCATCCCTTAAGGGCTCTGGGTGAAGTGGGATCCTAATCGGTCTCCAGACACTGGGACCGTGCTCCCTCCGCAGCCCCTGGGGAACTGCTGGACAGGAGCCGGGTATCGTCAGGGACAAGGCCCTGCTACTGTGAGGTACTCTGTGTCCCCTTGGGGACGGCGCATGGAGCGCTTGTGTTATACACGCTGCAGCACTGCTGGGTGTGTTAGTACGCCGGGACTACCGCGCTGACCGTGCTTGTTTGCCGGCCGCGCTTATAACTTTAGTCCCCGGCTTCTGCGGCCTAGTGCCGCATACTCCCGCCCCCCGGCCTGCCAGTCAGGGGAAGGGAGGGACGCTGCACTGGACGTCAGCGCTGAGGGCTGGAGCATACTTTGTATCCTCCTCCCCCCCTCACTGAGCACAGTGGGGCACCAGATTCCCGCACTTTCTAGGGCACGCCCACGGCCCCCTCCTCCTCACAGAACGCCGGCAGCCATTCCTGTCAGCACTTCTGAAGCTGGAGAGGAGAGACAACACGGCTCTGGGAGGCCCAGGCAGGGAATCTGGTGGTCACACAACCGCTTTGGGCGGTCGGTAAGCCGCACCTGTTACTAGGTGCTGGCCCCCCTGGGTGCCGAAGTGTATATATATATATATATATATATGCTCATTTGCTATACATATACTCTGTACGGTCGCACTGTTGGTTTTTGGCTATATACCCTCCCGGATTGTACTCTGAGGAGACAACAGCATGTCGTCCGCAAAAAGCAAGGGTACCAAAGCACAGGCTTACTTTGCAACCTGTACCTCATGTGCGGCTATGCTACCGGCAGGTTCCACCTACCCTCATTGTGTGCAATGCTCGGCCCCTGCGGCACTTACTCAGCCAGAGCCTCTGCCACTGGTGGCCCAGGTGGAACCACCTGCTACCACTGTCCAGGTGACAGGGACGGAGTTTGCAATATTCGCTGACAAACTTTCTGAGTCTATGGATAAATGGTCTGCTAAAATACTAGAAGCTTTGCAGTCCAGACTGGTAACACAGGCCCCGGCCACTGTGGAGTCATTGACCCCAGGCCCCCCTCGGTTGGTGCAGCAAAGTGCTCCTGGGGTGACTCATAGGTCCCAAGGTGAGGTCTCCGACACGGACCGCAGTCCCAGACCGCCTAAGCGGGCTCGCTGGGAGCTTCCCTCGACCTCATCACACTGCTCAGGGTCTCAGCAGGAGGACTCTCTAGATGAAGTGGAGGTGGCAGATCAGGATTCTGATCCGGAGGTCGCTCTCAACCTAGATACACCTGAAGGAGACGCCATAGTGAATGACCTTATAGCGTCCATCAATCAGGTGTTGGATCTTTCTCCCCCAGCCCCTCCAATTGAGGAGTCAGCTTCTCAGCAGGAGAAATTCCGTTTTAGGTTTCCCAAACGTACAATGAGTACGTTTCTGGATCACTCCGACTTCAGAGAGGCAGTACAGAAACACCGAGCTTGTCCAGATAAGCGCTTTTCTAAGCGCCTTAAGGACACACGTTACCCCTTCCCCCCCTGACGTTGTCAAGGGTTGGGCTCAGTGTCCCAAAGTGGATCCTCCAGTCTCCAGACTGGCGGCTAGATCCATAGTTGCAGTGGAAGATGGGGCTTCACTCAAAGATGCCACTGACAGACAGATGGAGCTCTGGTTGAAATCCATCTATGAAGCTATCGGCGCGTCCTTTGCTCCGGCATTCGCAGCCGTATGGGCGCTCCAAGCTATCTCAGCTTGTCACACGTGTCTCTGCTCAGCAGGTGGTGTCCTTAACCACTCAGGCGTCGGCGTTTGCGTCCTACGCCATTAATGCTGTCCTGGACTCTGCGAGACGTACGGCGGTAGCATCCGCCAATTCGGTGGCAGTCCGCAGGGCCTTGTGGCTCCGTGAATGGAAGGCAGACTCTGCTTCCAAAAAGTTCTTAACCGATTTGCCACTTTCTGGCGACCGCCTGTTTGGTGAGCGATTGGATGAAATCATTAAACAATCCAAGGGAAAGGACTCATCCTTACCCCAGTCCAAACCAAACAGACCTCAACAACGGAAATCGAAGTTTCGGTCCTTTCGGCCCGCGGGCAGGTCTCAATTCTCCTCGTCCAACAGGCCACAGAAGGATCAGAGGAACTCCGATTCATGGCGGTCTAAGTCACGTCCTAAAAAGACCGCCGGAGGAACCGCTCCCAAAGCGGCCTCCTCATGACTTTCGGCCTCCTCACACCGCATCCTCGGTCGGTGGCAGGCTCTCCCGCTTTTGCGACGCCTGGCTGCCACAGATACAAGACCGTTGGGTGAGAGACATTCTGTCTCACGGTTACAGGATAGAGTTCAACTCTCGTCCTCCGACTCGTTTCTTCAGAACATCTCCGCCCCCCGAACGAGCCGATGCTCTTCTTCAGGCGGTGAGCACTCTGAAGGCAGAAGGAGTGGTGATCCCTGTTCCTCTTCAGCAACAGGGTCACGGTTTTTACTCCAACTTGTTTGTGGTGCCAAAAAAGGACGGATCTTTCCGTCCTGTTCTGGACCTAAAACTGCTCAACAAACACGTAAAAACCAGGCGGTTCCGGATGGAATCGCTCCGCTCCGTCATCGCCTCAATGTCCCAAGGAGATTTCCTAGCATCAATCGACATCAAAGATGCTTATCTCCACGTACCGATTGCACCAGAGCATCAGCGCTTCCTGCGTTTCGCCATAGGGGAAGAACACCTTCAGTTCGTGGCACTGCCTTTCGGCCTGGCGACAGCCCCAAGGGTTTTCACCAAGGTCATGGCAACAGTGGTAGCAGTCCTACACTCTCAGGGTCACTCGGTGATCCCTTACTTAGACGATCTGCTTGTCAAGGCACCCTCTCGAGTGGCATGCCAACACAGCCTGGACATTGCTCTGGAGACTCTCCAGAGATTCGGGTGGATCATCAATTTCCCAAAGTCAAATCTGACACCGGCCCAATCACTGACATATCTTGGCATGGAGTTTCATACTCTCTCAGCGATAGTGAAGCTTCCGCTGGACAAACAGCGTTCACTACAGACAGGGGTGCAATCTCTCCTTCAAGGCCAGTCACACCCCTTGAGGCGCCTCATGCACTTCCTAGGGAAGATGGTGGCAGCAATGGAGGCAGTTCCTTTTGCGCAGTTTCATCTGCGTTCATTTCAATGGGACATTCTCCGCAAATGGGACAGGAAGTCGACGTCCCTCGACAGGAACGTCTCCCTTTCTCAGGCAGCCAAAGCCTCCCTTCGGTGGTGGCTTCTTCCCACTTCATTGTCGAAGGGGAAATCCTTCCTACCCCCATCCTGGGCGGTGGTCACGACGGACGCGAGTCTGTCAGGGTGGGGAGCGGTCTTTCTCCACCACAGGGCTCAGGGTACCTGGACTCAGCCGGAGTCCTCCCTTCAGATCAATGTTCTGGAGATAAGGGCAGTGTATCTTGCCCTAAAGGCGTTCCAGCCGTGGCTGGAAGGCAAGCAGATCCGAATTCAGTCGGACAACTCCACCGCGGTGGCATACATCAACCACCAAGGCGGAACACGCAGTCGGCAAGCCTTCCAGGAAGTCCGGCGGATTCTGCTGTGGGTGGAAGCCACAGCCTCCACCATATCCGCAGTTCACATCCCGGGCGTAGAAAACTGGGAAGCAGACTTTCTCAGTCGCCAGGGCATGGACGCAGGGGAATGGTCCCTTCACCCGGACGTGTTTCAAGAGATCTGTTGCCGCTGGGGGATGCCGGACGTCGACCTAATGGCGTCACGGCACAACAACAAGGTCCCGGCATTCATGGCACGGTCTCAAGATCACAGAGCTCTGGCGGCGGACGCATTAGTTCAGGATTGGTCGCAGTTTCAACTGCCTTATGTGGTTCCTCCTCTGGCACTGCTGCCCAGAGTGTTACGCAAGATCAGGTCCGACTGCCGCCGCGCCATCCTCGTCGCTCCAGACTGGCCGAGGCGGTCTTGGTACCCGGATCTGTGGCATCTCACGGTGGGCCAACCGTGGGCACTACCAGACCGACCAGACTTGCTGTCTCAAGGGCCGTTTTTCCAGCTGAATTCTGCGGCCCTCAACCTGACTGTGTGGCCATTGAGTCCTGGATCCTAGCGTCTTCAGGGTTATCTCAAGAGGTCATTGCCACTATGACTATGAGACAGGCCAGGAAACCAACGTCCGCCAAGATCTACCACAGGATGTGGAGGATATTCTTATCCTGGTGCTCTGATCAGGGTTTTACTCCCTGGCCATTTACCTTGCCCACTTTTCTGTCCTTCCTTCAATCCGGATTGGAAAAGGGTTTGTCGCTCGGCTCCCTTAAGGGACAAGTCTCAGCGCTCTCTGTGTTTTTTCAGAAGCGCCTAGCCAGACTTCCACAGGTACGCACGTTCCTGCAGGGGGTTTGTCACATAGTCCCTCCTTACAACCGTCCGTTAGAACCCTGGGATCTGAACAGGGTGCTGATGGCTCTTCAGAAACCACCGTTCGAGCCAATGAAGGATATTTCTCTTTCACGCCTTTCGCAGAAAGTGGTCTTCCTAGTAGCAGTCACATCACTTCGGAGAGTGTCTGAGCTAGCAGCGCTGTCATGCAAAGCCCCTTTCCTGGTGTTTCACCAGGACAAGGTGGTTCTGCGGCCGGTTCCGGAATTTCTCCCTAAGGTGGTATCCCCCTTTCATCTCAATCAGGATATCTCTTTACCTTCTTTTTGTCCTCATCCAGTTCACCAATGTGAAAAGGATTTGCACTTGTTAGATCTGGTGAGAGCACTCAGACTCTACATTTCTCGTACGGCGCCCCTGCGCCGCTCGGATGCACTCTTTGTCCTTGTCGCTGGCCAGCGTAAAGGGTCACAGGCTTCCAAGTCAACCCTGGCTCGGTGGATCAAGGAACCAATTCTCGAAGCCTACCGTTCTTCTGGGCTTCCGGTTCCCTCAGGGCTGAAGGCCCATTCTACCAGAGCCGTGGGTGCGTCCTGGGCTTTGCGGCACCAGGCTACGGCTCAGCAGGTGTGTCAGGCGGCTACCTGGTCGAGCCTGCACACTTTCACGAAACACTATCAGGTGCATACCTATGCTTCGGCAGATGCCAGCCTAGGTAGGCGAGTCCTTCAGGCGGCGGTTGCCCACCTGTAGGAAGGGGCCGTTTTTTACGGCTCTATTACGAGGTATTATTTTACCCACCCAGGGACTGCTTTTGGACGTCCCAATTGTCTGGGTCTCCCAATGGAGCGACGAAGAAGAAGGGAATTTTGTTTACTTACCGTAAATTCCTTTTCTTCTAGCTCCAATTGGGAGACCCAGCACCCGCCCCTGTTCCCTTCGGGCTGTTGTTCTTTGTGTACACATGTTGTTCATGTTGAATGGTTTTCAGTTCTCCGAACTTCCTTCGGATTGAATTTACTTTAGACCAATTTATAAGTTCCTCCTTACTGCTTTTGCACCAAAACTGAGGAGCCCGTGATGCACGGGGGGTGTATAGGCAGAAGGGGAGGGGCTTTACACTTTTAAGTGTAATACTTTGTGTGGCCTCCGGAGGCAGAAGCTATACACCCAATTGTCTGGGTCTCCCAATTGGAGCTAGAAGAAAAGGAATTTACGGTAAGTAAACAAAATTCCCTTCTTTTCCGACTCTGCATTTAAGGTGCGTCTTATAATCCAGTGCGTCTTTATGAAACGAAAAAAACGGTGTTACCCATCACCATACCAGAGTTGCTTCTCTCACTCTGCCCATGGCTACAGCTGACCACTGCAGTTAATCACATGGCTCATGCTACCCAGTGATTGGCTGCAGTGCTCACATTCTGTAACCTATGAACAAAGATCGTGGGGAGAAATCCTATAAGCATTACTTATAGAAGGCTTGCACGTTGAAATTGTCTTTTGATGTCGATGAAGTGAAACTCTATCATAGTTGACCTAAGGCTTTAGGTCCAAACACACTTTACATCTGTCGATTGTTTAATGCTTATGGGCCTCCTGACTAGAGCTGATCGAACGCCCGAAAAACCGGGACCGGCGGATCACTGCCAGATTTTAAAGAATCCGATTTGCTCCGGAATCCGGTGTCCAAATAAGTCAATGGGTACCGGAATCCGGAGATTAAAAGCATTTGTGGAGGGGATAGGGGTGTAGGAGCGAGCGCGGTATACTCACCAAGGCTGTTATGGCAGCACACTCCTTCCGGATCACGCTTTTCCCTTCCGGAGCCGACAGTTCAATTTTCATTACTTTGCCCGCCCACTGGCGCGTGTAATTGGTTGCAGTTAGACGTGCCTCCTCCCTGAGTCGCAGTGTGTCAGCTGACTGCAACCAATCACAGGCAGCAGGATGGCCGGTGGGCAGGGAATGCAGTGTATCCCTCGCAAGTGTGACTCCGGCTTTTTATTTTTATTTAAATAAATAATTAAAAAAAAAAAACCGACGTGCGGTTCCCCCTAATTTTTATCCCCAGGCATGATAACGCCGGCTGGGGGCTGGTATTCTCAGCCCGTAGCCGCCCGGTATTGCCGCATTTATTAGATGTGACAATCCCGGTGCGATACCGGCCCTTCCCATTGGCCTGATGCGGTGCCAATCGGGGTAATAAGGGGTTAATAGCGGCGCACAGCTGCTACTAAGCCCTAGGTTTGTGATGGCACAGGCTTCTATGAGATACCTGCATCACACAAACTTGTAAATGAATGTAAACACACACACACACACACACACACACACAGAAAAATCCTTTATTTGGAATAAAGTATAAAACGCACCCTCATTCACCACTTTATTAACCACAACACCTTGCAGCTCCGACGTAATCCACACGAGGTCCCACGACGACACATCCAGCTTTGCTACATCTCAGAGCGAGCAGCCATAGAGAAGACTGCCAGCTCTGAGTGTAGTTTACGACTGAGCCGCGATGACTGCAGGCAGATACTGTCACAGGCTGGGGGGGCGTCATCCTGCAACCAATCACAGACAAGAGGATGGCCGGTGGGTGGGGAAAACATGGAAAGCTGTGTGTATACATGCACAGTACAGGAAGGGAATGCGCGACCTGGAAGCAGTGTGCCGCCATGATACAGAGTCTCGGTAAGTATAGAACGCTCACTTATTTCTTCTTTTGTTTACTTTTTACTATAATTGCCGAATCCGGATTGTGCATCCGGAATCCCAGGCCCAGCACCCTGATATTGTGGAAACCGCGCGGATCCGGACTTTTACAGTCCGGTCCGCTCAGCCCTACTCCTGACTCTTCATTTATAAAGTCTGATTAAAATTGGGGCATGTTCTCGGTGGAGGTAAGATGCTGAATCTTGTTGGAGAACACAAAAGCACTCGTCTAAGAGGAGCATGGAAGGAGGCAATCCAATAGCGATCAGATAAGAGCATTTCGCTGACTGCTATTATAGGAGTATGTCCGTCATTATTACAGATCCTGAGTGCAGCTTATCCAAACTTTCCAAAATCTAAATTGACTCCTAGACTTTTTTTGGATGATTTTTGATGCGTCACTCAAAAAACTGAAAGATCTGTGACATTTTGTGGACAAACAGTCTGCAAAAAAAAACAAACAAACACGTACAGCTCCATAGACTATAATGGCTACATATTCTATCCGTGATAAACACAGATACAACACATACATGATAAATGAACGTCTGAATGATCCCCTGAAGGCCGTTTGCAGGCTCCTTGCAGTGATGGGGTCCGTTATGGTGAGAATCTGCTTCTTAGGGCGGCACGGTGGCTCTGTGCGGGCGGCACGGTGGCTCTGTGCGGGCGGCACGGTGGCTCTGTGCGGGCGGCACGGTGGCTCTGTGCGGGCGGCACGGTGGCTCTGTGCGGGGCGGCACGGTGGCTCTGTGCGGGGCGGCACGGTGGCTCTGTGCGGGGCGGCACGGTGGCTCTGTGCGGGGCGGCACGGTGGCTCTGTGCGGGGCGGCACGGTGGCTCTGTGCGGGGCGGCACGGTGGCTCTGTGCGGGGCGGCACGGTGGCTCTGTGCGGGGCGGCACGGTGGCTCTGTGCGGGGCGGCACGGTGGCTCTGTGCGGGGCGGCACGGTGGCTCTGTGCGGGGCGGCACGGTGGCTCTGTGCGGGGCGGCACGGTGGCTCTGTGCGGGGCGGCACGGTGGCTCTGTGCGGGCGGCACGGTGGCTCAGTGGTTAGCACTGCAGTCTTGCAACGCTGGGGTCTTGGGTTCAAATCCCACCAAGGACACCATCTGCAAGGAGTTTGTATGTTCTCCCCGTGTTTGCGTGGGTTTCCTCCAGGTACTCCGGTTTCCTCCCACACTCCAAAGACATACAGATAGGGACTCTAGATTGTGAGCCCCAATGGGGACAGTGTTGCCAATGTATGTAAAGTGCTGTGGAATTAATATCGCTATATAAATGTATAAAATTATTATTATTATTATTTATTATTATTATTATGCTCATGAAACATCACATGTAAACTTCCTACTCCTCTAGGGTATAAGCCAGGCTGCAAGTTACATCTACAGAAGGCTTATAAACGACGGCATATTGAACCAAGCGTTCACCGTAGCCCCGGTAAGTGTTTACTGTCTTAGTAACTAATGGCGCAGCATGCGCTCTACTGCAATTCATGTATACTTTTTCTTGCCAGGAATACAAGCTGGTCATTGTCGGACATAGTTTAGGGGCTGGAGCCGCTTCTGTGTTGGCAGTGCAGCTTCGAAGCTCCTTTCCTACTCTTAAGTGCTATGCGTTTTCACCCCCCGGAGGCCTTTTCAGGTGAGGATGTGAAATATGTGACCCCAAAGACTTTATTCTGAATATCCATGGCATAATCTGCTGCTTCATCCTTGCATCGCACACTGTGTGCTGTGTAGAGTCGCCGGTTTCAGATTCGGTGAACAGTGGTCACATGGCGGGGAGTATGCAATATGTAGACTCCTAGCCAGAATCCAGCTAAATGCAAATGTATTGAGCAAGGCTGCCGCCCATCTTGTCGGATTCTGGCCGGGAGTACGCATACCTCATACTCACGGCCATGCAACCACTGTTTACCAACTCTGAAACTAGTTAATCCTCACAGCGCACAGTGCAGATGCAAAGTGACACAGAGTGACTACAGACTTAAAGGGAATCTGTCAGGTCCAATCTGCACCCAGAAGCACAAACAGTTCTGTGTTTATATTTCTAATCCCTGCCTAACCGTCCCTGCCAAGTAACATACATAAAGAGATCTTAAGAAAAAGTATTTCTAAAGATTGTTTATGATAAGCTAATGAGCGCAGGGACTAGTCACAAGGGCGTTGCTTCCTGCACTCGTTCTGCCCGCTTAGCATGTTAGCACGTCCACAGGGGACTGCAAGTGCCAGGACTTCTGATCAGCGGTGATATCATACAGAGGTATGTGCATCAATGCTGATGACGCTAGGCAATAGGCATTGAATAGTATGCTAGCACGCCCCTGTGGGTATACTAACATGCTAAGAGGGCGGAATAAGCGCAGGAACTAACTCCCTTGTGACTAGTCCCTGGCCTCATTAGCATATCATAAAGGATCTTTAGGTGCCGGAGAAAAAGAATGGGTTTAATGCCGCGCTACCACCAATACGAATGTTTCGTTGATTAATATTAATGTCTTTTTCTTTATCGTTCCTATGGGAGACCCAGACCATAGGGTGTATAGCTTCTGCCTCCGGAGGACACACGAAGTACTACACTCAAAAGTGTAGCTCCTCCCTCTGAGCTTATACACCCCCTGGAGAACCAGATCTAGCCAGTTTATCGCTTTGTGTTCAGGAGGCATACATCCACACATGCATTCTCATCTGATTTTTGGAAAGAGTTTGAAGAAAAGCGGGTCCAAGCTGGACTCCCGGCATGTCCCTTCTCACCCCACTGTGTCGGCGGTACTGTTAAGGTTGATTCCAAGGCTGGAGCCTTACATGCCGTGCTCCTTCACCATCCCTCCTGGGCTCTGGCTTGAAGTGGGAGCCAGCACGGTTCTCCATGCTTGGCAGGAGACCGATCTCCATCCGCAGCCTTTCAGGATCCTGCTGGACCGGAGCACTCATCCCCAGGGATTTGGAACCCTGCGTCTCAGCAAGCTAAGTACCTGAGACGTTTATATATTGGGGGTCCCTGCACTTTATTGTTGTGGGAGAGTGTGCTGAGTGTATTTTGTGACATTTCCGGCGGGTTCTCTGGCTGTCGCCGGAGAACCGCGCCGATGGTGCCTGCGCGCCGGCCGCACCGCTCAAATTTAGGCCCCGGCTTCGCCGGAGGCCTAGTTTCGGTTTCACTGCCCTCGCATGTCATTCATGCAGAGGGACAGCGCGGCTCCGCCCAGCGGCCGTTCTGCATAGGGGAGAGACACTCCTCATTGAGTACATGTCTCCTCCCCTATAAGTCTCTATGGCCCTCCAGATCCCGCTCTCAGAGATGATCCCGCCCCCTCTCTTCGCTCCGGCGGCCATTTTCTCAGCGTTTTCCCTGCGATCAGCTCTGGTCTGCAGCATCCCTGCTGAGGTGCTTGGGGGTCCGGGCTTCGGGATCTGGAGGGCACACAACACCGCTCCAGCGGTCTGGTAAGCCACAACCTCTGGTTGTGGACCTCTGTATATACTCTCTGGGGGTCATTCTGGCAGAGCCCCCACTCCAGCAGCATGTCTCACACGAGGAGCAAGGCTCCAAAGCTGTATTCAGTATGCACTGCATGTAAGCTCCTGCTGCCTGAACCGAGCACCTATCCACATTGTGATGCCTGCTCCAACCTGGCGGTGCCTCAGCCTGGAGTCTCACCCCCAGGGGTCTCTCAGGCTGCTCCGGCTCCTGTGGCTGAACCCCCGGCTTGGGTAGAATCCTTAACCAGGTCTATCTCCCAGTCTTTTGCTGACTCCATGGGACATCTGTCCAGGACTTTGCTGAGCATGCATCAGCCCCCTTCACAGGGTGCCTCTGCTGCTAGGTCTCTCTCAGGACCGGAGCTCACAGAGGATTCATCATCTGGTCCCAGACCCCGTCCTTCTAAGAAGAGACGCAGGGCTCCCTCTCCTTCCTCGTCCCGCGGCTCGGTCTCAGAAGCTGACTCGCAGGACGAGGAGGATGCCTTTACTGGGGGCTCGGAGACTACCTCCATGTGCCCCATTGGTCTGTCCGAAAGTGACTCAGATGTTAGTGATTTGATTGCGTCCATTAATTCTGTACTGGATCTCAATCCGCCAGTATCAGAGGAACAACCCTCTCTGGCAGAAAAGTACCAGTTTACCTCGCCTAAGAGGACAAAGAGTGTGTTCTTTAACCACTCCAGTTTTCAGGCCGCTGTGACCAAGCCCAGGGCCTGCCCTGACAAACGCTTCCCAAAGCGTGGTTCTGATGACCGTTTTCCCTTTCCACCTGAGGTGGTCAAGGAGTGGGCTCATTCCCCAAAGGTAGACCCCCCGGTGTCTAGACTCTCAGCCCAGACTGTTGTATCGGTGGCTGATGGCACCTCGCTTAAGGATTCCACTGACCGCCAGGTTGACCTTCTGGCCAAATCTGTATATGAGGCGGCAGGGGCCTCGTTCTCCCCATCTTTTGCAGCAGTGTGGGCTCTCAAAGCCATCTCTGCTTCTCTAGAGGAGATGCATTCCCTCACTAAGGAATCTATGCCTGAGATGGTTACCTTAACTGCTCAGGCTTCAGCTTTTTCATCCTATGCCATGTCTGCCATGCTAGAGGCTTCTCACCGCACTGCGGTGGCTTCGGCTAATTCCCTCGCTATCCGCAGGATCTTGTGGCTTAGAGAGTGGAAGGCAGATGCTTCTTCAAAGAAGTACCTTGCTGGGCTCCCCTTTGCTGGGTCCCGGCTGTTCGGTGAACAGCTGGATGAAATTATTAAGGAAGCTACTGGCGGGAAGAGTACTTCCATGCCACAAACCAAAACCAGGAAACCTGTCCAGGGTAGGAATCAGTCGAGGTTTCGTTCCTTTCGTTCCTCTAACTGGTCGTCCTCTAAGCCCTCGGCCTTGTCCGCTAACTCAGCTAAGGACCAAAAATCCAACTGGCGCACAAAAGTGCGTCCACAGAAGATCGCAGGAGCGGCTGCCACTAAGGCAGCCTCCTCTTGACTATATGTCCGCGCCAGCAACGTCCTTAGTCGGTGGCAGGCTCTCCCACTTTGGCGACGCGTGGTTTCAACACGTCTCCGATCAGTGGGTGCGGGATATCATCTCCCACAGCTACAGGATAGAATTCTCTTCCAGCCCGCCAAACAGATTTTTTCTCTCAACTCCCCCCTGCTCCAAGGCTGCCGCCTTCTCACAGGCCGTGGCATCCTTGCAGGCCAACGGAGTAATTGTGCCGGTTCCTGCCCGGGAACGGTTCAGAGCTTTCTATTCAAATTTCTTCCTAGTCCCCAAAAAGGACAGGTCCTTCCGGCCCATCCTGGATCTCAAGCTTCTCAACAAGCATGTTCAGGATTTTCGCATGGAGTCTCTGCGGTCATTCATTGCCTCAATGACCCAAGGGGATTTCCTGGCATCCATCGACATCAGAGATGCCTATCTGCATGTGCCAATTGCAGTTTCTCACCAGCGTTGGCTGCGTTTTGCAATCGGAGAGGAACATTTCCAATTCGTGGCTCTCCCCTTCGGGTTAGCCACAGCCCCTCGAGTATTCACCAAGGTCATGGCAGCAGTGGTTGCGGTTCTGCACCTCCAGGGGTTGGCAGTGATTCCTTACCTGGACGTCCTTCTTGTCAAGGCTTCATCCAGCGCAGACTGTCAGCGGAGTGTCTCGCTCACTCTCGCCACTCTAGCCCAATTCGGGTGGCTTGTCAATCTGCCAAAATCCACTCTGACTCCGACCCAGAGGCTCACGTACTTAGTGATGCAGTTCGAGACTCTTCTGGCTCTTGTGAAGTTGCCCTTAATCAAACAACAGTCCCTCCAACTGGCGGTGCGCTCTCTGCTGAGGCCCAGCCATTATTACATCAGGCACCTGATGCAGGTGCTGGGTCAGATGGTGGCGTCAATGGAGGCTGTTCCCTTTGCCCAGTTCCATCTGCGTCCTCTGCAGCTGGACATTCTCCGCTGTTGGGACAAGCGGCCTTCCTCCTTGCACAGGTTAGTGGCTGTGTCGCCACAGACCAGGAGATCTCTTCAGTGGTGGCTTTGGTCCCTCTCTCTGTCTCAGGGGCGCTCCTTCCTGGTCCCGTCCTGGGTGATCCTCACCACGGATGCCAGTCTATCCGGCTGGGGAGCGGTATGTCTCCACCACCGAGCGCAGGGCACCTGGACTCCATCCGAGTCAGCCCTCTCGATCAATGTGCTGGAAACCAGAGCCGTGCTTCTGGCTCTCCTAGCTTTTCACCACTTATTAGCGGGCAAGCACATCCGAGTCCAGTCAGACAACGCGACAGCGGTTGCCTACATCAATTACCAAGGCGGGACACGCAGCCGCCTGGCAATGTTGGAGGTCCAACGCATCCTTCAATGGGCGGAGGACTCAAAGTCCACTATATCCGCAGTCCACATCCCAGGCGTGGAAAACTGGGAGGCAGATTATCTCAGCCGTCAAACCGTGGACGGCGGCGAGTGGTCCCTGCATCCGGCAGTGTTTCAGTCAATCTGCCGCAAATGGGGCACTCCGGACGTGGACCTAATGGCATCCCGTCACAACAACAAGGTTCCGGTTTACGTGGCTCGCTCCCACGATCCTCAGGCATTCGCCGCGGACGCTCTGGTTCAAGACTGGTCCCAGTTTCGTCTGTCCTACGTGTTTCCCCCTCTAGCGCTCTTGCCCAGAGTTCTGTGCAAGATCAGACTGGAGGGCCGTCGAGTCATTCTTATTGCTCCAGACTGGCCCAGGCGAGCTTGGTACCCAGACCTGCTCCATCTGTCCGTAGAGGTGCCGTGGCATCTTCCGGACCGTCCAGACCTTCTCTCACAAGGTCCGTTTTTCCGCCAGAATTCTGCGGCCGTCAGATTGACGGCGTGGCTCTTGAGTCCTGGATCTTGACGGCTTCTGGTATCCCTCCTGAAGTCATCTCCACTATGACTCGGGCCCGTAAGTCTTCCTCTGCCAAGATCTATCACAGGACTTGGAAGATTTTCCTGTCCTGGTGTCGCTCTTCCGGCCATCCTCCTTGGCCTTTTTCCTTGCCGACCCTTCTGTCCTTTCTACAGTCCGGTCTGCAGCTGGGATTGTCCCTCAACTCTCTCAAGGGACAAGTCTCAGCTCTGTCAGTGCTGTTCCAGCGGCGTCTCGCCCGGCTGGCTCAGATCCGCACCTTCTTGCAAGGCGCGTCTCACATCATTCCGCCTTACCGGCGGCCCTTGGATCCCTGGGACCTCAATTTGGTTCTCACGGTTTTGCAGAAACCCCCCTTTGAGCCTCTTAGGGAGGTTTCTTTGTTTCGTCTTTCTCAGAAAGTGGTCTTTCTAGTGGCCATAACTTACCTCAGGAGAGTCTCTGATTTGGCTGCGCTCTCTTCGGAGTCACCTTTTTTGGTTTTTCATCAAGACAAGGTGCTTCTACGTCCGACTCCGGACTTTCTTCCTAAGGTGGTCTCTCCTTTCCACCTTAACCAGGACATTACCCTACCTTCCTTTTGTCCAGCTCCTGTTCATCGCTTTGAAAAAGCGTTGCATACTTTAGATCTGGTGCGTGCTCTCCAGATCTATGTGTCTCGCACCGCTGCTCTTAGGCGGTGCACCTCTCTTTTTGTGCTAACCACAGGTCGGCGTAAGGGCCTCTCTGCTTCTAAGCCGACCTTAGCCCGTTGGATTAGGTCGGCCATTTCGGATGCCTACCAGTATTCTCAGGTGCCTCCCCCGCCGGGGATCAAGGCACACTCGACCAGAGCTGTCGGTGCCTCTTGGGCCTTCAGGCACCAGGCTACGGCTCAGCAGGTCTGTCAGGCTGCCACTTGGACTAGCCTGCATACCTTTTCAAAGCACTACCAAGTGCATGCTCATGCTTCGGCAGATGCGAGCTTGGGCAGACGCATCCTTCAGGCGGCTGTCGCCCATTTGTGAAGTTAGGCTCCGCCTACTTAGTTTTTTTGTTTATTCCCACCCATGGACTGCTTTGAGACGTCCCATGGTCTGGGTCTCCCATAGGAACAATAAAGAAAAAGAGAATTTTGTTTACTTACCGTAAATTCTTTTTCTTCAGCGCTCTATTGGGAGACCCAGACGATTGGGGTATAGCTACTGCCCTCCGGAGGCCACACAAAGCACTACACTAAAAAGTGCAAGGCCCCCTCCCCTTCTGGCTATACCCCCCCGTGGTATCACGGGTTCTCCAGTTTTCAAGCTTTGTGCGAAGGAGGGTCAGACATCCACGCATAGCTCCACAGATTTTAGTCAGCAGCAGCTGCTGACTATTTCGGATGGAAGAAAAGAGGGCCCATATAGGGCCCCCAGCATGCTCCCTTCTCACCCGTGGATGGTGTTGTAAGGTTGAGGTACCTATTGCTGGTACAGGGGGCTGGAGCCCCACATGCTGTTTTCCTTCCACATCCCCTTGTAGGGCTCTGTGGAAGTGGGATCCTGCCGGCCTCTAAGCTCTGACGCCGGGCTCCATCCACAGACCCAGTTGAACCTGATGGATATGGAGCAGGAGTACAATCAGGGACATGGCCCTGCATCATACAGGTACTCTGTGTCCCCGGCAGGCACAGACACACTCCGGGCTGGCTGGGTGTTGTAGTGCGCCGGGGACCGTAACGATTGAGTTGGTGTTCCTGCAGTTTACTGGGGGACTTTTGTGTTGTGGGAACGCAGCGCCGACCCCCACTGGACCGGCGGCGCTGCTGTGACTTGTAGTGCGCCGGGGACACGCCGACCGCGCTTTTACGGCGGCGGCGTTTATAAATCCAGTCCCCGGCTTTTGCGGCCTAGCTCCGCTTCGTTCCCCGCCCCCACCCTGTCAATCAGGGTAGGGGAGAGACGCTGTTTCGCAGCAGCGACGAGGGCTGGAGCCTGATTTACATGCTCCAGCCCTCTCACTAGGCACAGAGGGAAGCAGGCTTCCCGCTCTTAGCCAGGAACGCCCAGGGCCCGCCCCCCCTCCTCTCCCAGGACGCCGGCAGCCATTACATGCAGTCTGGCTGGAGGAAGGACGCAAGGCTCTGGGAGACCTGGACTAGGGGGCTTTTGGCGACCACACACCCGCTCTTAAGCGGGCGGTAAGCGGCATTTCAGCTGGCCCCTCTAGTGCCTCAGTGTGTATTGGTGTACTGTGTCACCAGATATATATATTTATTTATTTCTTGCACTGTGAGGTCGCTTCCTGGCTGGATACCCCAGATCGCTCTGAGGAGGCAGCAACATGTCATCCACAAAACGCAAGGCTGCCAAGGCTAGGGCTGTGTACACTGCGTGTGCTGCATGTGGGGCTGCTCTACCAGCAGGTTCCAAAGACCCCCATTGTGTGCAATGCTCAGATCCGGTGCTGCTTCGCCAGCCGGAGTCCGGAGGGGTAGTGACCCAGGCTGAGACGCTTGTAAGTCCTGCCCCGGTGTCAGGGACAGACTTTGCAGTTTTTGCTGATGGAATGTCTGTGACTATGGCAAAAATCCTTGAAACTTTGCAATCCATGACTGGGGCTCAGTCTATGGACACGGCGAGGTCTCTGTCCTCTAATCCCCCTCAGTTGGAATTAATCCAGACTGCAAGGGGGTCCCCGGCTTCCCAGGCTGAGTATTATGACTCAGATGATAGCCCCAGCCACCCTAAGCGAGCTCGCTGGGAAAGACCCTCAACGTCATCACACTGCTCAGGGTCTCAGCGCAATCAGTCGCCCTGTGATGCGTCTGAAGAGAGTGATCAGGAGTCTTATCCTGGAACCCCTCTCAATCTGGATACCCCGGATGGGGACACCATGGTAAACGAGCTTATCTCAGCCATCAATAGACTGTTGGATATTTCTCCCCCAGCTCCTTCTGCAGAGGAGGCAGCTGCAGAGCAGGAGAAGTTTCGTTTCCTCTATCCCAAGCGTAAATTGAGTGCTTTCTTGGATCACTCTGACTTCAGAGAGTCAATCCAGAAACACGACGCTCATCCAGAAAGGCGTTTCTCTAAACGTTCTAAGGATACACGTTTTCCTTTCCCCCCTGATGTGGTCAAGCGCTGGACCCAGTGTCCAAAAGTAGACCCCCCGATTTCCAAACTTGCAGCTAGATCCATAGTTGAAGTGGAGGATGGCGCTTCACTTAAGGATGCCAATGACAGACAGATGGACCTTTGGTTAAAATCTGTCTATGAAGCTATCGGCGCGTCGTTTGCTCCAGCATTCGCAGCCGTATGGGCACTCCAAGCTATTTCAGCTGGTTTAGCAAAAGTGGATGCTGTCATACATCCAGCGGTGCCGCAAGTGGCGTCCCTTACCTCGCAGATGTCTGCGTTTGCGTCTTACGCTATCAATGCGGTCCTAGAATCTACCAGCCGCACCTCAATGGCGTCCGCCAATTCGGTAGTTTTGCGCAGAGCCTTGTGGTTAAAGGACTGGAAAGCAGATGCTGGTTCCAAAAAATGTTTAACCAGCTTGCCTTTATCTAGAGATAGACTGTTTGGCGAGCCATTGGCTGACATCATTAAACAGTCCAAGGGTAAAGACTCTTCCTTACCCCAGCCCAGATCCAGCAAACCTCAACAGAAAAAATGGCAGCAGAGGTTTCAGTCCTTTCGAGGTTCGGGCAAGACACAATTCTCCTCGTCCAAAGGGACTCAGAGGACGCAAAGAGTCTCAGATTCCTGGCGGGCTCACGCACGCCCCAAGAAAGCAAATGGAGGAACCGCTTCCAAAGCGGCTACCTCATGACTTCCAGCCCCCCCCCTCCGCATCTCCGGTCGGGGGCAGGCTCTCCCGCCTTTCTGACAGTTGGATGTCACAGGTCAAAGACCGGTGGGTGACAAACATTTTGTCTCGCGGGTACAGAATCGAGTTCAGTTCTCGTCCTCCAGCTCGGTTCTTCAGAACCTCCCCACATCCAGACCGAGCAGATGCCCTGCTGCAGGCGGTGGACTCCCTAAGAGCGGAAGGAGTAGTGGTTCCTGTACCGCCTCAGGAACAAGGGCGAGGGTTTTACTCCAA
The DNA here is from genome assembly GCF_048569485.1 of Anomaloglossus baeobatrachus. Taxonomy (NCBI): domain Eukaryota; kingdom Metazoa; phylum Chordata; class Amphibia; order Anura; family Aromobatidae; genus Anomaloglossus; species Anomaloglossus baeobatrachus. The sequence goes on from NC_134359.1 coordinate 246,446,181, forward strand.
TCTCTTTGTGGTTCCAAAAAAGGACGGCTCGTTCCGTCCTGTTCTGGATCTAAAGCTGCTCAACAAACATGTGCACGCCAGACGGTTCCGGATGGAAACCCTCCGCTCTGTCGTTGCCTCAATGTCTCAAGGAGACTTCCTTGCCTCAATAGACATCAAAGATGCTTATCTCCACGTGCCAATTGCTACAGAACATCAACGTTTTCTACGTTTTGTGATAGGAAACGACCATCTTCAGTTCGTAGCTCTGCCATTCGGTCTGGCGACAGCCCCCCGGGTCTTCACCAAGGTCATGGCGGCGGTGGTAGCAGTCTTGCACTCTCAGGGACACTCGGTGATCCCTTACCTAGACGATCTACTTGTCAAGGCACCCTCTCAAGAGGCATGCCAACTCAGTCTACATGCTACGCTGGAGACTCTACAGACGTTCGGATGGATCATCAACTTTCCAAAGTCGAATCTGTCACCGTCACAGTCGCTAACGTATCTTGGCATGGAGTTTCATACTCGAGCAGCGAGAGTGAAGCTTCCGCTGAACAAGCAGCGGTCCCTACAGACAGGGGTGCAATCCCTCCTTCAAGGCCAGTCGCACCCCTTACGGCGCCTCATGCACTTCCTCGGGAAGATGGTGGCAGCCATGGAAGCAGTTCCCTTTGCGCAGTTTCATCTGCGCCCACTTCAATGGGACATTCTCCGCCAATGGGACGGGAAGTCAACGTCCCTGGACAGGAAAGTCTCTCTTTCCCAGACGGCCAAGGACTCTCTACAATGGTGGCTCCTTCCCACCTCATTGTCTCAGGGAAGATCCTTCCTGCCCCCATCCTGGGCAGTGGTCACGACAGATGCGAGTCTGTCAGGGTGGGGAGCAGTGTTTCTCCACCACAGGGCCCAGGGGACGTGGACTCCGCAGGAGTCCACCCTTCAGATCAATGTTCTGGAAATCAGGGCAGTGTATCTTGCCCTACTGGCCTTCCAACAGTGGCTGGAAGGAAAGCAGATCCGAATCCAGTCGGACAACTCCACAGCGGTGGCATACATCAACCACCAAGGAGGGACGCGCAGTCGGCAAGCATTCCAAGAAGTCCGGCGCATTCTAATGTGGGTGGAGGACACAGCATCCACCATATCCGCGGTTCACATCCCAGGCGTAGAAAATTGGGAAGCAGACTTCCTCAGTCGCCAGGGCATGGACGCAGGGGAGTGGTCCCTTCACCCGGACGTGTTTCAGGAAATCTGTCGCCGATGGGGAGTGCCGGACGTCGACCTAATGGCGTCCCGGCACAACAACAAGGTCCCGGCATTCATGGCGAGGTCGCGCGATCAAAGAGCTCTGGCGGCAGACGCATTAGTTCAAGATTGGTCGCAGTTCCGGCTCCCATACGTCTTCCCACCTCTGGCACTCTTGCCCAGAGTGTTACGCAAGATCAGATCCGATTGCAGCCGCGTCATACTCGTCGCCCCAGACTGGCCGAGGAGATCGTGGTATCCGGATCTGTGGCATCTCACGGTCGGTCGACCGTGGTCACTGCCAGACCGACCAGACTTACTGTCCCAAGGGCCGTTTTTCCATCAGAATTCTGCGGCCCTGAACCTGACTGTGTGGCCATTGAGTCCTGGATCCTAGCGTCCGCAGGATTATCTCAAGGAGTCGTAGCCACAATGAGACAAGCTAGGAAATCAACGTCTGCTAAGATCTACCACAGAACGTGGAAGATTTTCTTATCCTGGTGCTCTGCACAGAGAGTATCCCCTTGGCCATTTGCATTGCCCACCTTTCTTTCCTTCCTGCAATCGGGGTTGGAAAAGGGCTTGTCGCTCAGCTCCCTTAAAGGGCAAGTCTCGGCACTATCTGTGTTTTTTTCAGAAGCGTCTAGCACGTCTTCCTAAGGTGCGCACGTTCCTACAGGGGGTCTGTCATATTGTGCCCCCGTACAAGCGGCCGTTAGATCCATGGGATCTGAACAGAGTACTAGTTGCTCTGCAAAAGCCGCCCTTCGAGCCTCTAAAGGACGTTTCCTTTTCTCGCCTGTCACAGAAAGTGGCGTTTCTTGTTGCGATCACATCGCTTAGGCGAGTGTCTGAGCTGGCAGCTCTGTCATCCAAGGCTCCCTTCCTGGTGTTCCACCAGGACAAGGTAGTGCTGCGCCCCATTCCGGAGTTTCTCCCTAAGGTCGTATCCTCGTTTCATCTTAATCAGGATATATCCTTGCCTTCCTTTTGTCCTCAGCCGGTTCACCGGTATGAGAAAGACTTACGTTTGCTAGATCTGGTGAGAGCACTCAGAATCTATATTTCTCGCACGGCGCCTATCCGCCGTTCAGATGCACTTTTTGTCCTTGTCGCTGGCCAGCGCAAGGGGTCGCAGGCTTCTAAAGCCACCCTGGCTCGATGGATCAAAGAACCAATTCTGGAAGCCTACCGTTCTGCTGGGCTTCCGGTTCCTTCAGGGCTGAAAGCCCACTCAACCAGAGCTGTGGGTGCGTCCTGGGCTTTGCGACACCAGGCTTCGGCTCAACAGGTGTGCCAGGCAGCTACCTGGTCGAGTCTGCACACTTTCACCAAACATTATCAGGTGCATACCTATGCTTCGGCGGATGCCAGCTTAGGTAGAAGAGTCCTGCAGGCGGCAGTGACATCCCCGTAGGGGAGGGCTGTTTTGCAGCCCTAACATGAGGTATCTCTTTACCCACCCAGGGACAGCTTTTGGACGTCCCAATCGTCTGGGTCTCCCAATAGAGCGCTGAAGAAGGGAATTTTGTTACTTACCGTAAATTCCTTTTCTTCTAGCTCTTATTGGGAGACCCAGCACCCGCCCTGTTGTCCTTCGGGATTTTTTTGTTGTTTGCGGGTACACATGTTGTTCATGTTGAACGGTTTTTCAGTTCTCCGACGTTATTCGGAGTTAATTTGTTTAAACCAGTTATTGGCTTCCTCCTTCTTGCTTTGGCACTAAAACTGGAGAACCCGTGATACCACGGGGGGGTATAGCCAGAAGGGGAGGGGCCTTGCACTTTTTAGTGTAGTGCTTTGTGTGGCCTCCGGAGGGCAGTAGCTATACCCCAATCGTCTGGGTCTCCCAATAAGAGCTAGAAGAAAAGGAATTTACGGTAAGTAACAAAATTCCCTTCTTCTTATAGTTCCGTATTGGGAGACCCAGCACCCTCCCTGTTGCCTGTTGGCACTTCTTGTTCCGCGTGTTTTCACCGGCTGTTGTTGTTGACAGAGTCTCCGGTTGTTCCGGTTCTTGCTCTGTTTTTACTTGTGGGTGGCTATTCTCCTTCAGCTTTTGCACTAAACTGGCTAGATCTGGTTCTCCAGGGGGTGTATAAGCTCAGAGGGAGGAGCTACACTTTTTAGTGTAGTACTTTGTGTGTCCTCCGGAGGCAGAAGCTATACACCCTATGGTCTGGGTCTCCCAATACGGAACTATAAGAAAAAGAATTTACGGTAAGTAAACAAAATTCTCTTTATTTTGTAGGTCGATGCGTTTCTGGGATCAAGTCCCCTTCCTCAGGACCAAAGAAATCAACAGCATGTGGATGTGTTGTTGATTTCTTTGGTCCTGAGGAAGGGGACTTGATCCCAGAAACGCGTCGACCTACAAAATAAAGACCTTAATATTAATCAACAAATATTCGTATTGGTGGCAGCGCGGCATTACACCCATTCTTTCTCTCCAGCACCTAACAATACCCACGTGGGGCTGCGGCAACCGCCATCATCTCTCATGTGGTGATTGGGGTTGTGCCTTTCACAACCCTGCCAGGTGAGTGTTTTTTCTTACATAACTCACTTTTTATTATGTTAAAGCCCTATTGGGCTCTTGTTATAGCTTGATATAGGATCTTTTTTCTAAAGATCTCTTTATGTATGCTACTTTAGGCTGGGATAGTAGGCAGGGATTAGCAATATGCACCCAGAACTGCTCATCGTTCTGGGCGCATATTGCCCCTGACAGATTCACTTTAAGGCTATGTGCCCACGGGGAAAGTGTCCTGCGGTTATATCTGCAGGACACTCCGCAGAAGCTCCAAGAAATCCGCAGCATAACTTTGTCTGTTTCCATGCTGCTGTTGTATTGCGGAATGTCCTGCGGGTATGCTGCGGGCAATCTGCATTGAGGATACAGTACCATGGCTTCGGCACTGCATCCTCAATGCAGAAGAAGTGCTGGAGTGATCGGGGAGTTGATACTTACCTCCATCACGCAGCACTTCACTTTCCGGCCGTGTCTGTCTGCACACTGCCGAAGAAGGTGGGCGGGCCTGCACTAGCTCTGGCTGTCACATGACCGGAGCTCTGCAGGCCCCGCCCACTTCCTGCTCCTCGCTCCACCGCACTCCTCTGCACCGGAGGAAGTGACTCTGGTGTCTTCTCTCAAGGCAGGTAAGTATGGGACCCTGCGGAAAAATCTGCAGGAATAATTCACATGCTGCAGATTTTTCCGCAGGGAAATCCACATTATTTCCGCTGCGGAAAAAAATGCAGCATGGGCACAACAGTTCCAAAATGCCATAGAAACGTCTGAGGGCTCGCTGTACTGCGGATTTTTGAGAAATCCGCGGAATTTCCGCGAAAAAATTTGCGGCAAATTCCACATTTTCCCGCAGCGTGAGCATATAGCCTAAGGATTTAGACCAGACAACCCCTTTTAATGATTTTGCTGCACTGTTTTATAGCTCCTATGCTCCCCCTAGTGGTGATTGTGGGCAGATAGGGAAATCTGAAATATGTTCTATGTAGGGGATTTGCATCTCTGTATCGTAAAAATCAGGCTCTGACCACTAAAAGGATTTATATATAAATTACCTGCACAAAACTAATATAATTCTGAACTCTTATACTACGTGGCCTCTGTTGGTTGTCAGAGGTTTATGGTAGATCCTCTGTGCAAATATTGTTCTGGCCAATCTTATGTCCATCAGTAACAATGCTGCTGAGCGGAGCCAGACGTTGCTGTGTGGCCATCTAATATCACGTTCCTATTCAAGCACCATGAAAAGTTCTTTGCGTTTTTGGTGGTAACTGTTATGGTTTTTTTTCTTCCTCTAGTAAAGCTCTTGCTGATTTCTCAAAGAGTTTCATCATCTCAATAATAGTCGGGAAAGATCTTGTGCCAAGGTAAGGGCTCGATTTTCGGAATACACCTGATTTAGTAAACTCCACTCATTTTATTAATTGTCATCTACCGTTCCCTACAGACTGAGTTTACCCAACATGGAAGATCTGAAGAATCGAATATTGAGGATGGTGGTCAACTGTAACCGACCCAAGGTATGTGATTGGGGCGAAACGTGCGTACAGCATGGGGAGAACCAATGTATGACTGACAGGTGGAAACATCTCATCTGGGGTGGGCAACTCCCTGTATCCGGAGGAATCCCAGATCGTTGGGTGTCCTCTTCAGTGATGCGCTTTCTATAGTACAGGATGTCCCAGTAACGTTGAATGTCTTTTCCTTGACTCTCAGTATCGGATCCTGCTACATGGATGCTGGTATGAAATATTCGGGGGTAGTCCAGACGGCTTCCCAACAGAACTGGATGGCAGAAACATGGCATCTCTAACACAGCCATTGCTGGCTGAGCAGACTTTATTGATTCAGAAGTCCTCTTCATACAGCACATTAACAGAGGGGTCCCCTTCTGATTCCCCCCGATATCCTCCTCTATATCTACCAGGGAAAGTCATCCACATTACAGAAGACAGCCGATCAGGGTGGTACGTATATCCTATTCATTACATGGGATGAATTACGACTTGGCAGAGTTGCATATTTCTGCACACCCTTAGTCTGCTAAATGCCCCTATACACATGTGACTAGTCAGCTGGACCCTACAATATCGGTGCAGTTTCCTGACCGTTTAATGTGTATGGGGGCCTCTTCTTTTAGAAAACATGACTGCTCAGCTGGGCCGGACATTAGTCTATATGGGGGAGTCAGAGACATTGCTGTTTTCCAAATGAACGGCCTAATGTGTGTGAGATTTATGGTAAGTTTGGACGCTATCTCCTTCCTATCTATGGGATAGGGGATAACTTCCGGATAACTTCCTGATAACTGGGGGGGGGTGCTGAGTTTTACTATCTGCGGCAGCCTCTTTAGAAAGAATGGAGAGGTGCTTATGCTTGACCACCGCTCCATTCATACCCATTTTCGGTGTCGGTCAGACCCCCAGCAATTGGGATGTTATCCACTATCCAATGGGATAAAAGATAACTTCCCGACTTGGCACAAACACTTTAAGATCCGGCAGCTTCCGATCAAATGATTGCTGGGACTAAAGCAGGAAAATGCTCTGTGGCTGTACAATCTCCATACAGCTGCTGACTCTCCGTACAGCTGCTGACTGTCTCTCCGTACAGCTGCTGACTGTCTCTCCGTACAGCTGCTGACTGTCTCTCCGTACAGCTTCTGACTGTCTCTCCGTACAGCTTCTGACTGTCTCTCCGTACAGCCTTTGACTGTCTCTCCGTACAGCCTCTGACTGTCTCTCCGTACAGCCGCGGACTGTCTCTCTCCGTACAGCCGCGGACTGTCTCTCTCCGTACAGCCGCGGACTGTCTCTCTCCGTACAGCCGCGGACTGTCTCTCTCCGTACAGCCGCGGACTGTCTCTCTCCGTACAGCCGCGGACTGTCTCTCTCCGTACAGCCGCGGACTGTCTCTCTCCGTACAGCCGCGGACTGTCTCTCTCCGTACAGCCGCGGACTGTCTCTCTCCGTACAGCCGCGGACTGTCTCTCTCCGTACAGCCGCGGACTGTCTCTCTCCGTACAGCCGCGGACTGTCTCTCTCCGTACAGCCGCGGACTGTCTCTCTCCGTACAGCCGCGGACTGTCTCTCTCCGTACAGCCGCGGACTGTCTCTCTCCGTACAGCCGCGGACTGTCTCTCTCCGTACAGCCGCGGACTGTCTCTCTCCGTACAGCCGCGGACTGTCTCTCTCCGTACAGCCGCGGACTGTCTCTCTCCGTACAGCCGCGGACTGTCTCTCTCCGTACAGCCGCGGACTGTCTCTCTCCGTACAGCCGCGGACTGTCTCTCTCCGTACAGCCGCGGACTGTCTCTCTCCGTACAGCCGCGGACTGTCTCTCTCCGTACAGCCGCGGACTGTCTCTCTCCGTACAGCCGCGGACTGTCTCTCTCCGTACAGCCGCGGACTGTCTCTCTCCGTACAGCCGCGGACTGTCTCTCTCCGTACAGCCGCGGACTGTCTCTCTCCGTACAGCCGCGGACTGTCTCTCTCCGTACAGCCGCGGACTGTCTCTCTCCGTACAGCCGCGGACTGTCTCTCTCCGTACAGCCGCGGACTGTCTCTCTCCGTACAGCCGCGGACTGTCTCTCTCCGTACAGCCGCGGACTGTCTCTCTCCGTACAGCCGCGGACTGTCTCTCTCCGTACAGCCGCGGACTGTCTCTCTCCGTACAGCCGCGGACTGTCTCTCTCCGTACAGCCGCGGACTGTCTCTCTCCGTACAGCCGCGGACTGTCTCTCTCCGTACAGCCGCGGACTGTCTCTCTCTCCGTACAGCCGCGGACTGTCTCTCTCTCCGTACAGCCGCGGACTGTCTCTCTCTCCGTACAGCCGCGGACTGTCTCTCTCTCCGTACAGCCGCGGACTGTCTCTCTCTCCGTACAGCCGCGGACTGTCTCTCTCTCCGTACAGCCGCGGACTGTCTCCCTCTCCGTACCGCCGCGGACTGTCTCCCTCTCCGTACCGCCGCGGACTGTCTCCCTCCCCGTGTACCGCCGCGGACTGTCTCCCTCCCCGTGTACCGCCGCGGACTGTCTCCCTCCCCGTGTACCGCCGCGGACTGTCTCCCTCCCCGTGTACCGCCGCGGACTGTCTCCCTCCCCGTGTACCGCCGCGGACTGTCTCCCTCCCCGTGTACCGCCGCGGACTCTTCAAGGTCAGAGGCAGTCTTGCAAAGTCAAATGACAACTACATGGACGTGGTAAGATGTTTTGTGGCCTGTGAGCAGTTATTGTGTCCAATCCCACTAATATTGACTGTGTATATATAAGACTATATCCTCACAGTATTGCTCGGCAATTGATTTAGGGCCGAGTACTTCTGACCCCTGTGTGTTTATTTACAGGCTCTGTTTCTCGGATGTGAAGTACAACGCACGGTGGTCAAAAGAGACTTCATTCAGCAGCATATACATCAGCCCGAGGATGATCACCGACCACATGCCGGACATTGTACTGAGCGCTCTCCGGAGCCTGTGCCAGGAGCGAGCCGGCTGCGGCCCCTGTCAGACTACACCACAGAGTTTACGGACAAATCAGGTCTAAGCCATTGCCGTGTTGCAGCTTCTCACCTCTGGATTCGGGGGGGACAAGTGAAGCCGTCTTCACAGGGTGGTATTATAACACCGTCACCTTCCCTTTACTGCAGGACGATGGCGTGGCAGCTGGGAAGTGACCCTGGTGGCAAGAAACAAATCGAGTGCGGTTGCTTTTTGCACAATGCTTTGTGTTTCTGTGGACAAGTGAGTTTAATATTTTCATGAAACAGTCTGGGTTCAATATTTTATCCTTTTAAAGGGAATTTTATTATTTTACCTAAATTAAGCAAAGGCACTAATAATGGAAAGTTCTACACTCCCGATACACTTTGTGCTCAGATCTCTGCTTGCTGTCAGTGTGTGATGGATCTTCTTCTTTACAACCAGAAGCTAAAAACACACCAAGACCTACATGATTGTATCCACTATACGCAGCAGGACGACAATGCTTTAACTGTTTGCTATAATGTCTGTCTGTCATTCTGCTTCTTGGATGAAGTCTGTTTAGGTTTGCAGTCTCTGAATGTATAGGAGAATGGGCTCGTTCACTGACAGCAAGCAGTGATCTTGAAAAGCGTGAGACAACACAAAAAATATAAGGGAAAACTAATTAAAGCGTCAGGTGCATGTGTGCTCCGTGTCTGCCCTGCAGGTTGTTGTGTGTACGTGTAATAGTCTATGTGAGCGTGCAGACGTGTATTGAGTCCTAAAACAGCATTTTTTTTCCGCTATATCATGGATGCAGTATTAAAGGGATTCTTCAGAGCGCAACAGATAAGGTTGATTGTGGATTCCAGGCCCTTGAATAGAATATACGGTAGCCCCCTGTAGCCTCGGACGTCAAGATCCCCTCTAAGGAAAAGCATTCCCATACGTTTTCATTACTAGATATTATGCAGCATGAGCACATCCAATGTTCAATAAACTATCGATACAGTATGTACCACGATGGAGATTGAGAGGGTTGTCTGCTGGGTTCCGGCTTCCGGGACCCCTGCAAGTTGCCGATAACTTTTGGGAAACCATTAAAGGGGTGGTTCACTGCTCTGCAATAGTGGCCACATCTCTGTAAAACTGATAGGGAAGGATTTTTCTAAATACCTTGTTCAGCCAATTCAGCCTCTGAGCGGCGCTATTGCGGGCCCCCCTGGGCTCTGTGACCTCTGAGATCTGGTGATGTCACGTCAACTTCCAGTTGACCTGTCGACATCGAGGCCTGCCCCAGTCTTCCTGAGTGACTGGCTGTGGGCGGAGTTTCCCCGCTCGTCACCAGCCCAGCATCGCTCCTGCTTGCGGCACTGCAGTGAAGGAGAGAGCAGGGAGATGCTAGGCTGTCATGAGCGGTGAAACTCCGCCCACAGCCAGTCACTCAGGAAGACTGGGGCCACCTCAATGTCAGGTCAACTGGAAGTTGACGTGACCTCACAGGACATCAGAGGTCACGGAGCCCGGGGGGGCGGGGGGGTCACTGCATGGCGATGAGCAACCTGCACTAGCGCCGCTCAGAGGCAGAACTGGCTGCACAAGGTATTTAGAAAAAGCCTTCCCTATCAGTTTTACAGGGGTGTGGTTACTATTGCAGAGCAGTGACCCACCTCTTTAAGTGGCTCAGTTTTGAAACACTGGGAAATCTATGGACCTCTTTGGTCCTACATGAGTCGAGCCTTCGACGTGGCAATGGCTAGGAGAGGGGGGCTTCACTGTCAGCTCAGTAGTGTCCAGAAATGCTTTTAATTTTTTCCATACCGACTCCTTTAAAATGACAGCACTCAAGGTGTTTTGCGTCCGGTACACCCATACACCATGTTGATCAGGTCACTTTAAAGGGGTTTTTTAAAACGTCTAAACTTTTCCCTATCTCATATAATAATAATAAAAAAAAAATTAGCAATTAATCGCATAATAAATAAATTTATAAAAATAATAAATCCAAAATTTTAAATAAATAAAACAATTCCTAAATATTTACCATGGTCGCCTCTGAATGCCCCTGCAGATCACGTAATGCCTCATCTATGTCTTTCCGTTCTGTAAATCCTTCCATTTTCCATGCTTCATATTCATACAGACCATTGCAGTGCCATAGGATTATATAGAGGCTGTCTCAAAGGGGCAACCTTGTGGACTCGGCTGCCAGGACTAATACTCTTGGGCAAAGCTGAATTAAAAAATGCAGGATTTAAACAAAGACTCTTGGGTCAAGTGTAGAAGAAATGATGAAAATGGGGGAAAACAAAGCAAATTTGGAAAGCAAATACCAAATTTGTAGATTAAAGGTTAGCTGAGGACCCCCTCACTCTTGATGGTCTATCAGGGGGAGTCCGATTCCCAGCACCTCCACCTGATTGACCAGACTAGTGAATATCATTGGTCCGTGGGCTGTCAATAGTAACAGCACATGTAAGTATAATGCACTCATCCGAATGTCTCCATTGGTGAATCCACACAGGGGCCCCAGAGGTAAGGGGGCCACATTCAGTTCCAATGCAGCAAGCGGCTTCTGTCACACGAGAACAGCAAAGGCCCCATATGCTGTCCTCTGTCTGTGCCCACCACCAGATATGACCTTCGTTTGTTTTTTTTTTTTTACCTGGGAAGACACCACTGCTGTTCTTTTCGATTAATCTATGGTCTAGAGGTGCAGAATGTTTCTCCTTGTAGAGACCACCAACTCATGTAGAGTCTTATAGGCCAGGCAATGCTTCCTGGGAAAATTACATGCGTATTTGCTCTCCTCTACAAGTACGAAAGCTGTCTCTCTAGTGTCGCCTATTGGAGGAGGATACCCTATAAATCAGTGTTTGACTCTAACAGACCTTTCAATGTAATCAAAGGGGTTCTCTGCTCCTTTTATATTGATGGCTATACTTAAGATAGGTCATCAATATCAGATTGGTGGAAGAGTGACATCTTACGCCCCCGCCGATCAGCTTTTCCCAGTGGTGGCGGCTGGATGTACTTGGTTGTGGAGTGGAGCAGTACAGCTCAATAGACTGTATTGGCACTGCAGATCCACTCCCATTTATGTGAATAGGTATTGTGCTTGCAGTACCGGCCGCGGCCACTTTTCTGTTGATGGAGCTGTGCTGAGCGGCTTCACAACCAATCACATCTGCTCCCACCTGTACCGGGAGAAGCTGATTGGTGGGTATATCAGGTGCCGCACCTTCACTGATAAACATAAAGTACTGCACAACCTCTTTTAAGGAATAAGTCTTGGAATATTCTCCGCCGGAATGACCTGGAGCTGCCTGTAACTGTGCAACCTGATCTGTACCAATCATTGTCAATGAATGTATAAGGGTCTGCTCCGTGCATGGACCCTCACACCCCTCCTCTTTATTTCTCGGCTCTGTGCCGTGTTCATGTCTCTGCCTTCTGTCCACATTTCATACGTTTGCACTCATTACTTTGTGAATTGAGGATGTTGGGAGGTGTCTAAGTGCTCATGTACATACATTGTGAATGCTGTTATAAACATTTCATATGCCTCTGAGATGTCAGGATAAAATATTTAAGAAAAAAACACTTGTGGTCCTTTTTTTTATTTAAAAAAAAATAAATAAATAAATAAATATAAATATATATATAAATATATATATATATATATATATATATATATATATTTATATATATATATATATATATATATATATATATATATATATTTTTACCTCTGCTAGTCTTTTCCATGAGGGGCTCCTGCTTTGTGCACTAAGTGACACATCTTGTTTTCATCAGACAAAATGGACCAAAAAACTATTATGCACACATAGTTAAGGCTGCTTTACACGCAGCGATATCGCTAGCGATGTCGCTCGTGAAAGCACCCGCCCCCGTCGTTTTTGCATCACGGGCAAATTACTGCCAGTGGCGCACAATATCGCTAGGCCCCGTCACACATACTTACCTTACTAGCGATATCGCTGTGCCTGGCGAACGGCCCCTTTTCTAAGGGGGCGGTTCGTGCGACGTCACAGCGGCATCACACGGCAGGCGTCCAATAGAAGCAGAGAGCAGCCGCATGAAAGACACGCCCACCTTGTTGCCGGAGGACGCAGGTACGGTGTTGTTCCTCGTTCCTGGGGTGTCACACGTAGTGATGTGTGCTGCCTCAGGAACGACCAACAACCTGCGTCCAGCACCAGGAACGATATTTGGGATTTTAACGACGTGTCCACGATTAGGTGAGTAATTTTGATGGTTAGCGGTCGCTCGTACGTGTCACACGCAACGACGTCGCTAACGAGGCCGGATGTGCGTCACGAATTCCATGACCCCCAACGACATCTTGTTAGCGATATCGTAGCATGTAAAGCCGCCTTTATTCTCATAAGAAACACAAAATCTCCCCTAAAGTTTCAGTTATTCTAAACCTTTTAGATTGACAGAGAGCACTGCAGTTTTTAATAATAAAAGGAATCCTAAAAGGTTAGTAATTGCTTAATTGTGCACACAGTGTAGTCTTCAATATTCATGAGTCCTCGCTGTCTCTGCAACAAACCATTGATTGTGGCCACTTTCTGCCTATGTGCAGTGCACGCATAAAGCAGTAACTCTATAGAACCAGCATGGCTAGATGGCTCTCAGGAAGTGCCACATTGCTGGAATCAGGGTATCTGACCCTCCATTATGCAGGGATAAACTTGGTCAACTGTGGCGTAACTAGAGTCCGATGAGCCCCGCTGCAATATTTGGACCCAAGACGTTTTCACACCACTGTATCTACAGTGTGTCCACCCATATCCTGTCCACGGCCATTAACTTGAGAACGGCGGCAGCTATTGGCATAGAAGTGGTGTCTAGGTATAGTAAAGTAGCCATGTGCTACGCAATGAAACCACCTATAGCGCCACCTGGTGGAAAACAACGGAGTTAGCATTTTTATTTCAAAAACTGAACGAGATAGAGAAAAAAAGTGAATTACAAAGCTGTAGGGCATCATCAATTCAATAAGAATCGACACCTTGCATATAGAAATGCTATGATTAGAACGTGTAAAACTCACAAGGCTGCGGACGTGAAACGATACCTCATGGAGACCTTCCTACAAGTCATTGGGTATGGTGGCTGCATGGAGTGGCCTCCACGATCACCTGACCTGACCCCGTTGGACTTCTTTCTCTGAGGTCACATCAAACAGCAGGTGTATGCGACCCCTCCACTAACATTGCAGGACCTACGAAGACGTATCACAGATGCTTGTGCAAACGTGTCCCCTACCATATTGCACAACGTGCAGCAAGATACAGTATGCTGTGCAGAGTCCAGATGTGCATTGCAGCTGCCGGGGGCAACTTTGAGCATCAAAGTTAAATGAGCGCCATATGCGTGACCAGCATTTTATTTTTTTTTGGGGGGTGGGGGTCATGGGTTTCATATAGCATTTCTGTATGCAAGTGTCGATTCATATTGAATTGATGATGCCCTGCAACTTTGTAATTCACTTTTTTCTCTATCTCGTTCTGTTTTCAAAATAAAAATGCTAACTCCGTTGTTTTCCACCAGGTGGCGCTATAGGTGGTTTCATTGCATAGCGCATGGCTACTTTACTATACCTAGACACCACTTCCATGCCTATAGCTGCTGCCGTTCTCAAGTTAATGACGGTGGACAGGATATGGGTGGACACACTGTATGTTTTCTGCCTAACACGCCCTTTATTACATTGGACGTTCAACAGACTTTTTCTAAACATATTTCTAAAGTCCATTTATCATGTGTAAATTAACCTTTCACAGAATCCTTTTCCGGTATCCCACAATCAACAGAGCAAGAGATGAGTGAGCAATCCAAAGAACATTTAATCCATGCAATCCAGAAGGTCCATAAAATAATACAAAACACAGAGGGTGAAGTTGTCCAGTAATGGGATAAATGTCCCGGGGATGAGTCCCAATCATCCAGCAGTCCTTTTCCAGGGAAATTTGGGTTTCTCAATGGCTCTCCGGGTGCTGCCTGTAGCCGCAGCTTCTCCCCCAGAGGATGACTCTTCCTGTTTATCTCGTCTCCTACTCAGCCAGACTGAATAATTCCCCAAGTAAGCAGAGAGTTTAGGTGGATCCCAGGCCCCCCTCCCGCAGACATGGGGACAAAAGCCCGGCAGGGGCTGTTTGCAGGTTAAACAGGACAATGTAGACACAAGGAATACACAGAATGGACAGAGCTCCATGCCTAAAGTATGAATCTACACAATTCTACACAACCTCCCCATATTCCACCATCACAGAACACTTCAACTAGTTGATGGTACGTTGCACTCACCAGATCGTGTATTTTGATGTAATTTGGGAAATGTCTAATACCGTAGCAGCTTCCAGTAGCAAAATCAACTGATGGCGGCCATTGCTCCCATCATACAAAGCTTGACAGTTTTGAGACATTGTTGAATTTCTGAGAACAAATCCAATTTCTACATTTAGTGGGAATGACTGGTTACAGTAAACATATCTTTGAAGGATGATTACATTGTTCACAGCTGAGGCGTGTGATTTCCATATACATAACTTTTCGATATGACCACAGATGAGATAATGTAAAAGGACACTGTTCTCCTTTCATCAGACGCACTCTCCAAATTTGGCATTAGGGATCCAGATGGTGTTTTACAAGGAGGTTATAATAGTTTTTGCTAAAGGAAATGCTGTACTGCCACCTAGTGGTAACTACTGCTAATCACTGCCAGTGTCTTTATTACTGCAGTGCCCTCTAGTGGTAATTACTGCTAATCACTGCTATTGTCTTTATTACTGCAGTGACCTCTAGTGGTAATTATGAACAGGTTTATTGCAGGTAAAAGGGAAAATCAATTAAATTGAATAAGCTATTATCATAAAATTACCTATTGTTGAAATGTTTTTTCCTAATTTTTTTTATGGAAGATATAAAAAAAATATAACACAGGGGGCTCTTGTTTAGAAACTACAGGCATGTCTAAGCAAACTTCCTATCTACCATGGTCAGACATTTTTGCAAGGTCAAAACTGATGACTTGGTAAATTTCTGATGACCCATTCCTATTGTTTAAATTAGGTTTTATGCAAAATTTATCTTTGAACCTTTTTATTTTCTTACTGTAGTTTTTTAAAGTTTGCAAAAAAAATTAGAATTTTCCATATTTCTGCATAAATTTAACCTAAAACTACCATATATCATTTTATTTATTATTTATTATTAGGAAAGTGATGCATTATCACATGTCTGTGAGTGGCAGAAATGTCAACTATTAGGATCAGCAAGAAATGTCCAGGTTAAATTAGAGACTGGTGTCTTCAATTAATGGAATAACATCCAGGTGTGAATGGGTGGCATATATATATATATATATATATATATATATATATATATATATATATATATATATATATATATATATATATATATATATATATATATATATATATATATATATATCTATATCGGATCTATAAAATTCTGATCTTTAAAGCTCATTTGTGGAAGAGTATCATTGCATGAATAACGGAGCTTCCTTAGAAGAAGAAGGCTGCAATAAGGCTACAAATCTTTTCCAGGAGTGGTCGACCAACAAAGATCATGCCATGAGCAAGACATATGCTCATGGCATGTCTGCAAGGTCTCAAAGGAACCCAAAGTCACTTAAAGGGAATCTGTCAGCAGGTTTTTGCAACCTCATTTAAAAGCAGAAAACCAAATTAATGACCAGGGTTTGCATATAAACAATGGCTCCACTCGGTCAGCAACAAAACCTATAATGAACAATGAGTGAATAAGCCAATAATAAAAACATATTTTATTGGATAATGATTAAAAATACAGACATATACAAGAACAAAACGTGAGGTCACAATCAAATACCCTCAGGCAATAAATGATATTTTTATACTATAAGTGGCAAGATGCACAATAAAAATGTGTCAACAAAAAGAAATAAGATGCAACACACATAAAAGCCATATAATACTATCCCAATGAGAAAAAGAAATTCAAGAGCGGAAGCCCATTGTATCCACTAGATGGCAACAAATGCTCATAGCATACTAATAAAGCCTAAAATAGGTAGAAGATATCCACAAAAATTGATAGATAAGTACAGGCCATATAGATACCATATGATACTATGGAAAAAAAGACAAAGAGGAGCCCGTTTTTTCCACTGAATGGCAACAAGTGCTCATAGCATAGTAGCAAGGCCTGAGATAAAATAGTGATATAGGAATTGGATACTAGACAAAAGTAAAGTTGGAATGAACCCCAAAAGAAGGGTTATAATGGAGGCAAAGGAGATGTATTAATCAATAGTGGCAAAACAAGACTGGTATTATAAGAGCCTAATTCCCAATGCCAAATGCATTAGGGATGCCAAAGCAATGGCAATGGTTTCAGACAGCAGGCAGAGATAAAAATCCACAGGGTGGTAATCCTATAGGATATAGTTAAAGGCTATGGAAACCAGCCATGGAGATAAAGACGCTGCATAAAGACACAAATGAAGGTAAATAACAACCTGAGGGTAACAGGATACCCCAACACGTGTTTCGCAAAAGCTTCTTCCAAGGGGGTGTTAATGGCAGTAAATGCCCAGGTATATATATACCCCTACTCACCAAAGTGATGTGTAACAGCGGCGCTCCATCTCAGCTCCACCATCGCGCACATGGGGCTTGGCGTCTGGCGTCACTGCGGTCCGCCCACGTCAGACGCGTCATGACATGGGAGGAGCGCAGCGAGATGCAAAGACACGTCGCCCCGATGCGCAGGAGGTGGGCGGAGATAAGGAGCGCTCCACACAGCGCTGGGAGATAGCTTAGCGTAGCTCTGGAAATCAAAACAACAGCGTGTCAGTGGCACACATATAAGCACCATCCATACTGACACAGAGTGCAAAAGGTGCATAAAGTGCAAGGTGTTCAAGAAAAAGTATAGGAACAAAAATAATAGAACACAAGGGATAATAGTACATTATAGTGGACAAAAGGGAACAGTGAAGAGAAATACCTACAATAAGTATAAATATGATAAAAACATAATGGTTATAATATTTATAATAAAGGAAGTGAAAACATAAAAATGTGTATAAAATGCCTACAGAGGAAAATAAGTGTGAAAAAAATGTGAATGGAAGAATGTGTGTGTGTGTGTGTATGTATATATATATATATATATATATATATATATATATATATATAAATTATATAAAAAATATTTCTTTGGCGCTCCATTGGGAGACCCAGACAATTGGGTGTATAGCTATGCCTCCGGAGGCCACACAAAGTATTACACTAAAAGTGTAAAGCCCCTCCCCTTCAGCCTATACACCCCCCGTGCTGCCACGGGCTCCTCAGTTTTTATGCTTTGTGCGAAGGAGGCAGACATCCACGCATAGCTCCACAGCTTAGTCAGCAGCAGCTGCTGACTATGTCGGATGGAAGAAAAGAGGGCCCATAACAGGGCCCCCAGCATGCTCCCTTCTCACCCCACTCTTGTCGGCGGTGTTGTTAAGGTTGAGGTATCCATTGCGGGTACGGAGGCTGGAGCCCACATGCTGTTTTCCTTCCCCATCCCCCTTAGGGCTCTGGGTGAAGTGGGATCCTATCGGTCTCCAGGCACATGAGACCGTGCTCCATTCACAGCTCCTGAGGACTCTGCTGGATAGGAGCCGAGTATCGTTCAGGGACATGGCCCTGCTACTTTGAGGTACTCTGTGTCCCCGTGGGGACCGCGCACAGCAACACTCCAGCATTGCTGGGTGTGCTAGTGCACCGGGGACCGCGGCGCTGACTGCGTTTGTGCCTTTACACACTGCAGCGTCGCTGAGTGTGTTAGTGTATGGGGACTGCCGCGCTGACCTCCGCTGCCATTGTTATCACTGCGGCGCGGCTGGGACTGTTAGTGCGCCGGGGACTTCCGCGCCGACCGCGCTTATACGGCGGCCGCGCTTATAACTTTAGTCCCCGGCTTTTGCGGCCTAGTCTCATTCTTTTCCCGCCCCCAGGCCTGCCAGTCAGGGGAAGGGCGGTACGCTGTAAAGGACGTCAGCAACTGAGGCTGGAGCATGCTTTGCATACTCCACCCCCCTCACTGTGCACAGTGGGGCACCAGATTCCCGCACTTTCTAGGGCACGCCCACGGCCCCCTCCTCTCCTCAGGACGCCGGCAGCCATTCCTGTCAGCTCTGCTAACGCTGGAGAAGGGAGACAAGCTCAGGGAGACCCAGGCAGGAATTGTGGTGACCACACAACCGCATTGCGACACTGTATGGTGCACGGTTGTTTTTGGCTATATACCCTCCTGTATTGCTCAGAGGAGACAACAGCATGTCGTCCACAAATAGCAAGGGTGCCAAAGCACAGACTTACTATGCTGCCTGTGCAGCATGTACGGCTATACTGCCGGCAGGTTCCACTGACCCTCATTGTGTGCAATGCTCGGCCCCTGTGGCACTTACTCAGCCGGAGCCTCTGCTAAGGGTGGCCCAGGGAGAACCACCTGTTAACACTGTCCAGGTGACAGGGACGGAGTTTGCAGTTTTTACTGAAAGACTTTCTGAGACTATGGCTAAGATATTAAAAGCCTTGCAGTCCAGGCCGGCATCTCAAGCCATGGGCACTGTGGAATCATTGCCCCCTGGTTCCCCTCAGTTGGAACAACAATGTTCTCCCGGGGTGTCTCATAGATCCCAGGGTGAGGTCTCTGACATGGAACGCAGTCCCAGACCGACTAAGCGAGCTCGCTATGAAATCCCCTCGACATCATCACATTGTTCAGGGTCTCAGCGAGAGGACTCTCTGTATGATGAAGCGGAGCTAGCTGATCAGGATTCTGATCCTGAAGCCGCTCTCAACCTTGATACTCCTGATGGGGACGCCATAGTGAATGATCTTATTGCGTCCATCAATCAAATGTTGGATATTTCTCCCTCAGCTCCTCCAGTGGAGGAGTCAGCCTCTCAGCAGGAGAAATTCCGTTTCAGGTTTCCTAAGCGTACATTGAGTATGTTTCTGGACCACTCTGACTTCAGAGAGGCAGTCCAGAAACACCGAGCTTGTCCAGATAAGCGTTTTTCCAAGCGCCTTAAGGATACACGTAACCCTTCCCCCCTGACGTGGTCAAGGGCTGGACTCAGTGTCCCAAGGTGGATCCTCCAATCTCCAGACTGGCGGCTAGATCCATAGTTGCAGTGGAAGATGGAGCTTCACTCAAGGATGCCACTGACAGACAGATGGAGCTCTGGTTGAAATCCATCTATGAAGCTATCGGCGCGTCTTTTGCTCCAGCATTCGCATCCGTATGGGCACTCCAAGCTATCTCGGCTGGTCAGGCGCAAATTGACGCACTCACACGTACGTCTGCGCCGCAGGTGGCGTCCATAACCTCTCAAACGTCGGCATTTGCGTCCTACGCTATTAATGCTGTCCTGGACTCTGCGAGCCGTACGGCGGTTGCCGCCGACAATTCGGTGGCAATACGCAGGGCCTTGTGGCTACGGGAATGGAAGGCAGATTCGGCTTCCAAAAAGTGCTTAACTGGTTTGCCATTTTCTGGCGACCGCTTGTTTGGTGAGAGATTGGATGAAATCCTCAAACAATCCAAGGGAAAGGAAACATCCTTACCCCAGGCCAAACCAAAAACACCCCAACAGAGGAGGGGACAGTCGAGGTTTCGGTCCTTTCGGGGGGCGGGCAGGTCCCAATTCTCCTCGTCCAAAAGGCCTCAGAAGGATCAGAGGAACTCCGACGCATGGCGGTCCAAATCACGCCCTAAAAAGACCGCCGGAGGTGCCGCTACCAAGGCGGCTTCCTCATGACTTACGGCCTCCTCGCACCGCATCCTCGGTCGGTGGCAGGCTCTCCCGTTTTTGCGACACCTGGCTGCCTCAAGTAAAAGACCGTTGGGTGAGAGACATTTTGTCTCACGGTTACAGGATAGAGTTCAGCTCTCGTCCTCCGACTCGATTCTTCAGAACATCTCCGCCTCCCGAGCGAGCCGAGGCTCTTCTGCAGGCGGTGGGCATTCTGAAGGCAGAAGGAGTGGTGGTCCCGGTTCCTCTTCAGCAACAGGGTCACGGTTTCTACTCCAACCTGTTTGTGGTTCCAAAGAAGGACGGGTCTTTCCGTCCTGTTTTGGATCTAAAACTGCTCAACAAACACGTAATGACCAGGCGGTTCCGGATGGAATCCCTCCGCTCCGTCATCGCCTCAATGTCCCAAGGAGATTTCCTAGCATCGATCGATATCAAAGATGCTTATCTCCACGTACCGATTGCTCCAGAGCATCAGCGCTTCCTGCGCTTCGCCATAGGAGACGAACACCTTCAGTTCGCGGCACTGCCGTTCGGCCTGGCGACAGCCCCAAGGGTTTTCACCAAGGTCATGGCTACAGCAGTTGCGGTCCTCCACTCTCAGGGTCACTCGGTGATACCTTACTTAGACGATCTGCTGGTCAAGGCACCCTCTCAAGAGGCATGCCAACACAGCCTCAACGTTACTCTGGAGACTCTCCAGAGTTTCGGGTGGATCATCAATTTTCCAAAGTCAAATCTGACACCGGTCCAATCGCTGACATATCTTGGCATGGAGTTTCATACTCTTCCAGCGATAGTGAAGCTTCCGCTGGACAAACAGCGTTCACTACAGACAGGGGTGCAATCTCTCCTTCAAGGTCGGTCACACCCCTTGAGGCGCCTCATGCACTTCCTGGGGAAGATGGTGGCAGCAATGGAGGCAGTTCCTTTCGCGCAGTTTCACCTGCGTCCTCTTCAATGGGACATCCTACGCAAATGGGACAGGATGCCGACGTCCCTAGACAGGAACGTCTCCCTCTCTCAGGCAACCAAAGCTTCCCTTCGGTGGTGGCTTCTTCCCACCTCATTATCGAAGGGGAAATCCTTCCTACCCCCATCCTGGGCGGTGGTCACGACGGACTCGAGTCTGTCAGGGTAGTGAGCAGTTTTTCTCCACCACAGGGCTCAGGGTACGTGGACTCAGCAAGAGTCCTCACTTCAGATCAATGTTCTGGAGATCAGGGCAGTGTATCTTGCCCTAAAAGCGTTCCAGCAGTGGCTGGAAGGCAAGCAGATCCGAATTCAGTCGGACAACTCCACAGCGGTGGCTTACGTCAACCACCAAGGTGGAACACGCAGTCGGCAAGCCTTCCAAGAAGTCCGGCGGATTTTGATGTGGGTGGAAGCCACGGCCTCCACCATCTCCGCAGTTCACATCCCGGGCGTAGAAAACTGGGAAGCAGACTTTCTCAGTCGCCAGGGCATGGACGCAGGGGAATGGTCCCTTCACCCGGACGTGTTTCAGGAGATCTGTTGCCGCTGGGGGATGCCGGACGTCGACCTAATGGCGTCACGGCACAACAACAAGGTCCCAACATTCATGGCTCGATCTCAAGATCACAGAGCTCTGGCGGCAGACGCCTTAGTTCAGGATTGGTCGCAGTTTCAGCTTCCTTATGTGTTTCCCCCTCTGGCACTGTTGCCCAGAGTGTTACGCAAGATCAGGGCCGGCTGCCGCCGCGCCATCCTCGTCGCTCCAGATTGGCCGAGGAGGTCGTGGTACCCGGATCTGTGGCATCTCACGGTCGGCCAACCGTGGGCACTGCCAGACCGACCAGACTTGCTGTCTTAAGGGCCGTTTTTCCATCTGAATTCTGCGGCCCTCAACCTGACTGTGTGGCCATTGAGTCCTGAATCTTAGCGTCTCCAGGATTATCTCAAGAGGTCATTGCCACCATGAGACAGGCTAGGAAACCAACGTCCGCCAAGATCTACCACAGGACGTGGAAAATATTCCTGTCGTGGTGCTCTGCTCAGGGTTTCTCTCCCTGGCCATTTGCCTTGCCCACTTTTCTGTCCTTTCTTCAATCCGGATTGGAAAAGGGTTTGTCGCTAGGCTCCCTTAAGGGACAAGTCTCTGCGCTCTCTGTGTTTTTTCAGAAGCGCCTGGCCAGACTCCCACAGGTACGCACGTTCCTGCAAGGGGTTTGTCACATCGTCCCTCCTTACAAGCGTCCGTTAGAACCCTGGGATCTGAACAGGGTGCTGATGGTTCTTCAGAAACCACCGTTCGAGCCAATGAGGGATATTTCGCTCGCACGCCTTTCGCAGAAAGTGGTTTTTCTAGTAGCAGTCACTTCACTTCGGAGAGTGTCTGAGCTAGCAGCGTTGTCATGCAAAGCTCCTTTCCTGGTGTTTCACCAGGACAAGGTGGTTCTGCGTCCGGTTCCGGAATTCTTCCCTAAGGTGGTATCCCCCTTTCATCTCAATCAGGATATCTCCTTACCTTCTTTTTGCCCTCATCCAGTTCACCAGTGTGAAAAGGATTTGCACTTGTTAGATCTGGTGAGAGCACTCAGAGTCTACATTTCTCGTACGGCGCCCCTGCGCCGCTCGGATGCACTCTTTGTCCTTGTCGCTGGCCAGCGTAAAGGGACACAAGCTTCCAAATCAACCCTGGCTCGGTGGATCAAGGAACCAATTCTCGAAGCTTATCGTTCCTCGGGGCTTCCGGTTCCCTCAGGGCTGAAGGCCCATTCTACCAGGGCCGTGGGAGCGTCCTGGGCCTTGCGACACCAGGCTACGGCTCAGCAGGTGTGTCAGGCAGCTACCTGGTCGAGCCTGCACACTTTCACGAAACACTATCAGGTGCATACCTATGCTTCGGCAGATGCCAGCCTAGGTAGGCAAGTCCTTCAGGCGGCGGTTGCCCACCTGTAGGACGGAGCCGTTACGGCTCTATTATGAGGTATTATTTACCCACCCAGGGACTGCTTTTGGACGTCCCAATTGTCTGGGTCTCCCAATGGAGCGCCAAAGAAGAAGGGAATTTTGTTTACTTACCGTAAATTCCTTTTCTTCTAGCTCCAATTGGGAGACCCAGCACCCGCCCCTGTTTTTGTGTACACATGTTGTTCACGTTGAATGGTTTCAGTTCTCCGATATTCCTTCGGATTGAATTTACTTTAAACCAGTTTATAATTTTTTCCTCCTTCTTGCTTTTGCACCAAAACTGAGGAGCCCGTGGCAGCACGGGGGGGTGTATAGGCTGAAGGGGAGGGGCTTTACACTTTTAGTGTAATACTTTGTGTGGCCTCTGGAGGCATAGCTATACACCCAATTGTCTGGGTCTCCCAAGTGGAGCTAGAAGAAAAGGAATTTACGGTAAGTAAACAAAATTCCCTTCTTTATAGAGAAATATATAAATATAAGGGATGGTAAAATACATATGAATAGGGAAAATGCAGAAGATAACAAAGTGTGCCAATGATTTTATTAAAATACAATGCAAATGCAAAAGTGCGATGTGCATAGGTGTTGTTTGATAGATCCACTCAAAAGATGCCAGCGAAGATAACTAAAAAACAAACAGAGACAGAGGAAAGGTTAAAAACATATTTATTACAAAAACATACATAAAATATTAAAATATACCAACGAGCATATACTAAAAAACGTGAAATAAAATTATAAGAACGGGACAAAGCTCATACCATCATTAAGACCCAATGGGCGAACACAACCAATCTTGGAGATCCAGCGGGTTTCCAATTGGGCAAGCCGCTTTTTAAAGTCACCACCTCTATTATCCAGAATCACCCTATCAATGCCGAAAGCCCACAGGCTGCTACTATCGCAGCCATGTTTAGACTTAAAATGTCGTGGAATAGGTTTCAACATGGAGATGTCCTGGATCGTAGCTGCCTTTTTCCTTTCGCCACGACAGCACCCACGAGAGAGGGATCCGCCCCCTTCAGGACAGGAAACCTACAGATAAAAAGGGGCGGTCCCCCTCCCTCATCAGTTGGTTTCCTGTCCTGAATGGATCGGAACCTACCATACCTGGGTCTAGTGGAGTCCGTGCGGTCTCTAGGGGAACGGCGGAGCTCAGGATTTCAGAAGCACGGTCGGTGGAGCTCCCCTCGTGGACTCCATCCTCCGGTGCAACTCGTCCTCTTTCCCTTGGTCTGGCCTTGTCCTCCTGGGAAATGACGCCTGCAGGACCGCGCTGGTGAGTATGCTGTTCGCGGTGGGGCCGGTGGCTCTCCCTGTGCTGACACGGTTCCTGCTTCTTCCGGGTTGCGGACCACGTGTGCACAAGGGGGGGCGTGTCCGGGAACTGCCGCGTCAGCGAACTGCTGCAGGGACCCGGAAGTGGACGGAACACTTCCGGAGGAACGGATGGCTTGGAGACTCGTGGATCCCTCCTGATGTGCATCAGCTGCTGACGGTGAGTTGCTGTGTGCGGTGAGTCCGGCGCTCCCCCTGCACCACGTGTTTGCAGTAGCATGTACGCGCACGGGGGGGCGTGTCCGGGACTTGCTGCGTCAGCGCTCATTGCTACGACGGGACCGGAACTGCAGGAGCGGTGGGGGGAAGGCGCAGTTAAAAAGAGGGGCTTCCTTTCTAATAGAAGTTACTCAGCTTCTACACAATCGAGTGATGGGAAGTCCCCGCGCCTCCCCATCCCGGGACCCTTCTCCGTCCAGGGATGCTGGACATAAAGACTCCAGTGACACCAGGAGTTCCACGGGTCGTAAGAGGAAGGAGGACACTGCATCCTCTAAGGACAGGCTAACAAAGCATTCATCTCCACCTCCAAAGCCGGTATCCGTTCTTTTTCCTGATATGGGTGAGTGAACTTCGTGAATGTTGCCCTATACTGATGTTCCCTTCCGGTTCTGTTCCAGGCACCTAAGAAAAGCACTGCTAAAGCTAATAATAAGGAATGCCCCCTGTGTGCCTGCCCCCTCCCTAAAGACTATATACAAAGACTTTGTAGGCCCTGTATCCAAGCTATAAGGGGGGAGGCTTCGGCTTCTACTACCCCCCCTCCGGACATCAGGGAACTAATCCGTACAGAGATTCAGGCTTCTCTTCAGTCACTTCAAGGGTCTAAAAAACCCAAGAAAGCTCACCGCCAGCATGATTCCCCCCGTCTTCTGACTCAGCGGAAAGCCAGAGTGATTCTTCTTCAGCCTCTTCCTCATCTTCTTCTGACGAGGCTGGAAAAGCATGTTTTTCCTTAGATGGGATGGACGCGTTGGTGAAAGCTGTTCGATCAACCATGGGGGTTGCAGAAGAAAAAACTCCCAAATCTGCTGATCATACCTTATTTGCTGGTCTCACTCAAAAGAAACGGAAGTCTTTTCCTGTAAATGAGGCCCTTAAAAGCCTTGTTCGCAAGGAATGGCAGAAACAGGATCATCGCGGGTTCCTCCCGTCTTCTTCAAAACGAAGGTATCCCTTTGATGACACGGACTTGTCTCAATGGTGCAAGGTACCAAAGGTGGATGTGGCCGTGGCAAAATCCTCCAAAAAATTAGCACTGCCTTTCGAGGATATGGGATTTTTACGAGACCCTCTAGACCGTAAAGCAGATGCCTTCCTGCGAAAAACCTGGGAAGCCTCTGCAGGGGCACTAAAACCCGCCATTTCTGCCACATGTACAGCCAGGTCACTTTTAGTCTGGCTAGATAACTTAGACAAGCAGCTTAAGTCAGGCACCTCCAGGGACAAGATTGTTTCTTCGCTACCCTTACTCAAAGACGCAGCTAATTACCTGGCAGATGCTTCTGCGGACTCTGTTCGTCTGGCAGCCCGAGCGGCAGGGTCTTCTAATGCGGCCCGGAGAGCCCTCTGGCTAAAATCGTGGAAAGGGGACACATCCTCAAAATCAAGACTGTGTGCACTTCCCTGTGAGGGTGAGTTCCTCTTTGGTCCTCAGCTGGATGACATACTCACCAAGGCTGGTGATAGTAAAAAAGGGTTCCCTAATGCATTTGCTCCTCCTTCTAGGCTCCCGTATCGCAAACGTCGTTTCCAGCCCACCCGACCTGACCGCAGGGATAGATCGGACAACCCCGCCTCTGGGTCCAAGGGGGCCCTGTTCGGAAACCCTTCCTTCCGTAGGAAGTTCCCTAAACAATGATGGGGGTTTTCCGGTGGGAGGCAGACTCCGTTTTTTTGCGACCATTTGGCGGACCATCACTTCCAGCTCCTTTATACTGGATTTGATTTCTCTTGGTCTCCGGCTGGAATTCACCTCCCTCCCTCCTCAATTGTTTTGTCTTACACCCACTAGGAGGTCGGAGGGTCAACATAGCGCACTGGTGTCGGCAGTCCTCACTCTTGTAGAAAAGCAGGTTCTTACACCAGTCCCATTACATGAGAGGGGTAGAGGGTTTTACTCCCCCCTTTTCTTAGTACCAAAGCCTGATGGGTCATTTAGGACCATAATTAATCTAAAAAAGCTTAATCTCTTTCTAAAATACCGGCCTTTTAAAATGGAATCCCTCCTGACCACTATAAAATTGCTCTACCCCAATTGTTACATGGCGGTCCTTGACCTCAAGGATGCGTATTACAACGTCCCGGTTCACCCACATTATCAGCAGTACTTTCGGGTAGCACTCTCCATTCACGACTCTGTTCACCATTTCCAATTCACGGCCATGCCCTTCGGCGTTTCGCTCGCCCCACGGATTTTCACTAAGGTCATGGCGGAGGTCACTGCTCACCTTCGAGAGCAACAGACTTTCATAATCCCGTATCTGGATTACCTAATGGTTGTGGGTAACACGGCGGCACAATGTTCTCTCCGTCTCCATCATGCTATATCAACTCTGGGCCGTCTCGGGTGGCTTTTGAATCTACAAAAATCTAGACTCACGCCCTCCACTTTTCAGTCTTTCCTAGGCATGTTCCTGGATTCCCGTCAACAGCGTTGTTTTCTCCCATCGGACAAAGTGGCAAAAATCCAGAGGATTGTACGACACGCACAGAATCACAGATCACTCTCTCTCCGGTCCGCCATGTCTCTGTTGGGGTCCCTGACCTCCTGTATCCCCGCTGTCCAGTGGGCTCAACTTCACTCCAGACAGCTGCAGTGGGAGGTGCTGGCAGCGACAAGGTCCCATCCAGGGTCCCTCGATCGTCCTCTGATCTTGACGGACACTGCTCGTGTGTCCCTGACTTGGTGGCTACTGGAAGAGAACTTAACCAAGGGGAAGGAATGGCATGTTCACCCCACCAGTGTTCTCACAACGGACGCCAGTCCCTGGGGGTGGGGGGCTCACCTGGGGGACTCTATGACCCAAGGTCTTTGGTCCATGCAAGAGTCGACTGCGTCTTCCAACCGGAAAGAACTCATGGCGGTCAGTCAAGCCCTGATGTCTTTTCTTCACCTCCTCAAGGGCACCCATGTACGACTTTGTACGGACAATCAAACGGTAGTCGCATACATCAACCGCCAAGGGGGGACGAGGTCGTCTTCCCTCATGTCCACGGCGGTTCACCTATTGGAACTCGCCGAGACTCATCTATTGTCCCTCTCTGCGGTACACATCCGAGGGGTAGACAATGTCAAAGCGGATTTCCTCAGCCGTCACACTCTCTGTCAAGGAGAATGGGTCTTACATCGGGAAGTTTTTGCTCAAATCGTGCAGTACTGGGGCCTCCCGGTTATAGATTTGTTTGCTACCAAAGACAACAGGCAGTTGAAACAGTTTGGATCCCTGAACAGGGCAGATCAGCCGACAGTTCTGGATGCCCTTCAGGTCCCCTGGCAGTACAGCCTTGCTTATGCCTTTCCTCCCATGATTCTTCTGCTAACAGTCCTTCGGAAGATCAGGGAAGATCAAGCTCGCATTCTCCTTATCGCTCCCTTCTGGCCCAGGCGTCCCTGGTTCTCCCTCCTGAGACATATGTCAGTGACGGACCCCTGGGTTCTCCCATCCCGACCGGATCTCCTGTCACAGGGTCCTTTCCTGCATCCACGCGTCAAGGGACTCCACTTGACGGCATGGAATTTGAAAGGGCGTTACTAGACTCCCGGGGGTTTTCCAGTCGCCTTGTGGATACCCTGCTGCGGAGTAGGAAGCCAGTGACCACCCGTCAGTATGGTCGAGTATGGAAACGGTTCCTTGCCTCCTTCCCTAATGCCTCGCCTTCTGTGGTCCCGATCCCCTCTATTCTGGAGTTTCTCCAGTCTGGGAGGGATCTGGGTCTGTCGGTCAGTACCCTTAAAGTACATGTGTCTGCCCTGGGCGCCCTCTACAATTCTAATATAGCTGGTAATAGGTGGGTCATACGTTTCATCAGGGCGTGTGACCGAGGTCAGCCGCTCCGTCTCACCTGCCCGCCCCCATGGGATCTTACTCTCGTTCTGGATGCCCTAACCCGTCCACCCTTTGAACCACTCACCTCAGCGTCTGACAAATTGCTGTCCTTTAAAACCTGCCTCTTAGTAGCACTCACTTCTGCCCGTCGTGTTAGCGATCTTCAGGCTCTTTCTGTAGATCCTCCCTTCCTTAGGATTTTTCCAGATCATATTGTTCTCAAAACGGACCCAGCTTATTTGCCTAAAGTAGCTTCACAGTTCCACCGGAGTGCAGAAATCGTCCTTCCTTCCTTCTTTCCTGTCCCTACCACACCAGAAGAATGCCGGTTTCACACACTAGACGTCAGGGAAACTATTCTAGCATATATCTCTCGGACAGCCCCTTGGCGTCAGGATAGGGCTTTGTTTGTTGCCTTTCAGGGTTCCAGACGTGGTCGTCAGGTGACGAAGCAGTCCTTGGCCCGATGGATGCGGGATGCCATTTCTGTTGCATATGAGTTGAAACATGAGCCTCTTCCATCCCCTGTACAGGCTCATTCTACTAGGGCGATGGCTTCCTCTTGGGCTGCCATGGCAGATGTCTCCATTGACAGTATTTGTAAGGCTGCCACCTGGTCCTCTCCTTCTACTTTTTACAAACACTACCGGCTGGACCTTTCTTCCTCCTCAGACCTTGCTTTTGGGAGATCGGTCCTTCAGATGGTTGTCCCTCCCTAAGTGTGTTCTCTCTCCAAATCTCTCGTGGGTGCTGTCGTGGCGAAAGGAAAAGACTATATTACTTACCGGTAATGGGATTTTCCAGAGTCCACGACAGCACCCTGTACACCCCTACCCTTTTACTTTCTCACCCTTTGGGGTTGTTTGTTCTTTTTGTCTTACCTTATTACTAATTCATGGCGGTTCCTCTCCATTTCTCTGAAACTAACTGATGAGGGAGGGGGACCGCCCCTTTTTATCTGTAGGTTTCCTGTCCTGAAGGGGGCGGATCCCTCTCTCGTGGGTGCTGTCGTGGACTCTGGAAAATCCCATTACCGGTAAGTAATATAGTCTTTCAATATCGCGTACATGTTCTCTAATACGCGTTTTTAATGGTCTGGATGTAAGACCAACATATATCAAGTTGCATGGGCATACTGCATAGTATACTACATGCGTCGTGTTACAGGTTATATGCTAGGTAATCCGAAATTCACGATTGCCATCACTAGATTTGAAATTCAAAGCTCTAACCATGTTAGGGCATGCAATACAGCTGCGACATGGGTAAAAACCCCATTTGGGTCCAGTTGTTCCAAAAAAATTAGTCTGAGGACCTTCATAACAACTGTGTGTAAGGAGATCTTTCAAATTAGGAGATCTCCTATAAGTAATGGCAGGAGTTGGTGAAAGATATTTAGACAGAGTAGAATCAGACTGGAGAATGGGCCAAAATTTCTCCAAGACTGCTTTAACTTCTTGCCATCTACTACTATAAGTAGAGATGAATCTTACCTGCTGGTCGTTTTGCTTTTGCCTGCGTGAATGTAACAAAGCTTCTCTCTTAGTACTCTTGGCTCTTAAAAAAAACCTTTCTTGATACTCCTATTTGAATAGCCACGATTCCTAAAACGATTACTCAAATCCTCTGCTTGCTTGGAAAAAGTCTCATCAGACGAACAAATTCGTCGAGTCCTCAGGAACTGGCCTGTAGGAATACCGGAAATGAGGGAATAAGGATGTGACTAAGTGGCATGCAAAAGTGCATTAACAGACGAGGGTTTACGAAAGACCTCAGACTGCAAAAAGCCTTCAGCATCCTTAGAAACAAGAACATCAAGGAATTCAATGCTAGATTGACTGTATTTATGTGTTACCTTGATGTTCATGGAGTTCGAGTTGAGCTTTTGCAAGAACATCACCAGATCTCCTTCAGAACCCTGCCAGATTATAAAATATCATCAATATAACGTGTCCAAACAAGAACCTGTTCAACATATTCAGAAAAGTCAGATGAAAAGAAGACGCCCCTTTCCCACAGCCCCAGGAACAAATTTGCATAGGAGGGCGCAAAGGCCGCCCTCATTGCAGTGCCCTGGAGCTGCAGGTAGAGGGCGCCCTTGAACAGGAAGTAGTTGTGGGTAAGGGCAAAGTCAATAAGGGAGAAAAGAAAATGTATATCCCCCTGATCCATCATGGTCATATTGAGGAAGGTTTCCACAGCTCTCATCCCATCCTGGTGGCGTATGGACGTATATAATGACTCAATGTCACAAGTCACCAACCACATGTCAGCATCCATTTGAATATTCTCAGTTTTTCTGAGGAAATTATTGGTATCTTTTAAGAAAGATGGTAAATTTTCAACAATGGGTTTGAGATGAAAATCTATGTACCTACCTATAATTTCGCATAAACTCCCATTTCCGGATACAATTGGACATCCAGAAGGTGACACCGCATCCTTATGGACTTTAGGTAATAGATACAAGCTAGCCGTTCGAGGAGACTTAGGAATCAGACCCTCTTTCATCTCTTTGTTGATAATGCCATTCTCACAAGCTTCTTCCAAAATGGCAGATAACTGTGTATGGAAGGAAGACGTAGGATTAAAGGTAAGTCTCTTATAGCAAGTGCTGTCATTCAGCTGCCTAAATGCTTCCTTCTCATACATCGCTGAAGGCCATACAACGACATTACCCCCTTTATCGGCGGGTTTGATGACTACGTCCCTAAGTCTTTTGAGATCCTGTAGGGCCCTTCTTTGAGATATTGAGAGGTTATCTTTTTGTAACCTGTTACCCTCTGTTATTTGCCTTCATTTGTGTCTTTATGCAGCGTCTTTATCTCCATGGCTGGTTTCCATAGCCTTTAACTATATCCTATAGGATTACCACCCTGTGGATTTTTATCTTTGCCTGCTGTCTGAAACCATTGCCATTGCTTTGGCATCCCTAATGCATTTGGCATTGGGAATTAGGCTCTTATAATACCAGTCTTGTTTTGCCACTATTGATTAATACATCTCCTTTGCCTCCATTATAACCCTTCTTTTGGGGTTCATTCCAACTTTACTTTTGTCTAGTATCCAATTCCTATATCACTATTTTATCTCAGGCCTTACTACTATGCTATGAGCACTTGTTGCCATTCAGTGGAAAAAACGGGCTCCTCTTTGTCTTTTTTTCCATAGTATCATATGGTATCTATATGGCCTGTACTTATCTATCAATTTTTGTGGATATCTTCTACCTATTTTAGGCTTTATTAGTATGCTATGAGCATTTGTTGCCATCTAGTGGATACAATGGGCTTCCGCTCTTGAATTTCTTTTTCTTTTTCTCATTGGGATAGTATTATATGGCTTTTATGTGTGTTGCATCTTATTTCTTTTTGTTGACACATTTTTATTGTGCATCTTGCCACTTATAGTATAAAAATATCATTTATTGCCTGAGGGTATTTGATTGTGACCTCACGTTTTGTTCTTGTATATGTCTGTATTTTTAATCATTATCCAATAAAATATGTTTTTATTATTGGCTTATTCACTCATTGTTCATTATAGGTTTTGTTTCTGACCGAGTGGAGCCATTGTTTATATGCATACCCTGGTCATTAATTTGGTTTTCTGATTTTTCTGTGGTTTACAGATTGACCCAACTATGGATATTAAATCCCGTGACAAAAATTGGTTGTCCAGTATTGACACATTGTTTAATGATGAGGTCACCATCAGTGATACAGTAGGAACGGGACATTCCTCTGAAATTAAGAAAACGCTTAAATATCTATTGAAGAAAAGACTTAGGATATGGTGGGGCAAGGCTACCCTTGAAAAATATCTGAGTAAGAACCTGATACCTCGGGGCCTCAGAGTAAAGGTCCAGTCACACTAAGCAACTTACCAGCGATGCCAACAACGATAGGGATCGCTGGTAAGTTGCTAGGAGGTTGCTGGTGAGATGTCACACTGCGACGCTCCAGCGATCCCACCAGCAACCTACCTGGCAGGGATCGCTGGAGCGTCGCTACACAAGTTGCTGGTGAGCTCACCAGCAACCAGTGACCAGCCCCCAGCGCCGCGTGGAAGATGCTGCGCTTGGTAACTAAGGTAAATATCGGGTAACCAACCCGATATTTACCTTGGTTACCAGCGCACGCAGCTACACGTGCAGAGAGCAGGGAGCAGCGCACACTGAGCGCTGGCTCCCTGCTCTCCTAGTTACAGCACACATCGGGTTAATTACCTGATGTGTGCTGCAGCTAAATGTGCACAGAGCAGGGAGCAGCGCACAATGCTTAGCGCTGGCTCCAGCTCTCCTAGTTACAGCACACATCGGGTTAATTAACCCGATGTGTGCTGCAGCTACATGTGCACAGAGCAGGAGCCGGCACTGGAGGCTGGTATCAAAGGTAAATATCGGGTAACCAAGGACAGGGCTTCTTGGTTACCCGATGTTTACATTGGTTACCAGCGTCTGCAGAAGCCGGCTCCTGCTGCCTGCACATTCAGTTGTTGCTGTCTCGCTGTCACACACAGCGATCTGTGCTTCACAGCGGGACAGCAACAACTAAAAAATGGCCCAGGACATTCAGCAACAACCAACGACCTCACAGCAGGGGCCAGGTTGTTGCTGGATGTCACACACAGCAACATCACTAGCAACATCGCTGCTACGTCACAAAAGTTGTTCGTTAGCAGCGATGTTGCTTAGTGTGACGGGGCCTTAAGAATCCTACCCTCCTTTCCTGTGGAAGACTTGGATTTTAGAGCAAGGTGGGAACAAGTCTGTGACACTTGTTCTAAGGACCTTATCTGGCTGCTAGTTGACATCAAAGTAGTCTGGTATCTGTGGAAAGAGAGATTGAAACTAACCAAACTAAATTGAATGAGATCCTATCTACATTGAGTATGGAATCTTTTAAGGCAGAAGTTGACAAGCAATTTCTTATTTGGGAGAAAGAGGTTCAAGAACAAAAAGTAAAAAAATTTCAGAGAGACCTCCCAGGATTACCAACTCAAAAGAGTTGTTGTCTCATTTAAAAGCAGCATGATGTTAGAAAAAAGGCCCTCAGTTCAATGATGTATCACTTAGATTACTGTCTGCAGCCATGCTGACACAGTCACAGTGAAAGATTTGAGATTTTGCATGTAGCAGTGCTGGGAGAGCTTCCCTCGCCCACACCAGGCTTTTGGTGCACATTTCCATAGACAGAAGCTGCTAATCCCAGAGGGGAGCGGAGTCTGACTACAGCTTCTCCACTGCTGAGACCCACCAAAGATAAAGATAACAAGCTTAAACTGACATTAAGGTAAACAAAAAAAGACTGTGATAAGACATGCAGGGCTGAAGTCTCTGTTTTAACCCTTGCAGCATGCTCTCTTCAAGTTACATTAAAAGGACTGTCAGTAGATTTCTGCAAACAAATAAGGGTCTCCCTCACATTAGATAATGTTTGAGTCCACCATCAAGGGCGCAATGAACAAAATGATGTATGCCAGGATTGCAATGGGAAGTGATTGAAGTTAATTTTTGGAATGGTCAAGTCACTGTCCTGACCTTAATCCTATAGAAATGTTGTGGAAGGACCTGAAGTGAGCAGTTCATGGGAGAAAACCACCAACATAAGTGAGGTGAAGCTGTTTTGTACGGAAGAATGGGCTAAAATTGCCTCCAAGGCAATGATCAGGACTAATCAACAATTTACTAGAAATGTTTAGATGCTGCACAAGGGGCTCACACCAGAATATTGAGGGCACAGGGTCACCTTTTTGTCAGTCAGACATCTGATATTCTATGGTTTTCTTCAATAAAAAAATACAAATTTCAAATTTTGGGGTTTTCTTGTTCTACTTTTAGAACTTGTGTGAAAATCTGATGTAGTTTTCGGTTAAATTTATTCAGAAATCTGAAAAATTAAGAGTGTTCTCAAACTTTCAAGAATCACTGCATGTTTAAAGGGAACCTGTCACCAGATTTGGTGACCATAAGCTGCGGCAATCACCAGTGGGCTCTTATATAAAGTATGTTGGAATGATGTATATAAGAGCCCAGGCCGCTGTGTAGAACATAATCACTTTATAATACTCACCTAAGGGACGGCGCGGTGCAGACTGGTCGGATGGGTCTCTGTTCTCCAGTACCGGCGCCTTCTCTTTCGGCCACCTTTGTCATCCTCTTTCTGAAGCCTGGGTGCATGACACATTCTACGTTATCCACAATAGCCGGCATTGAGGTCCTGCGCAGGCGTTCTACAATACTTGAATCTGCCCTGAACAGGGTCAACAGGTCAGATTAAAGTATTGTAGAACGTCTGCGCAGGACCTGCATGCGTGCTAGTGTGGATGACGTAGGACGCGTCATGCACCCAGGCTTCAGAAGAAGGATGACAAAGATGGCCGAAAGAGAAGGCGCCGGTACTGGAGAACAGAGACCCATCCGACCAGTCTGCACCTTGCCGCCCCTTAGGTGAGTATTTTATAAAGTGATTTTCATGTTATGCCCCCGGCCTGGACTCTTATATACAGTATTCTAACATGCTGTATATAAGAGCCCACTGGTGGTGGCAACAGCTTATAGTCACTAAATCTGGTGACAGGTTCCCTTTAAAAAATAAATCAACCTTGTTATTTTCACACTGGCCACTAATATTCGACTCCTACTACCTGTTTTTTTACATGGACATTCACAACAGTACACATGTGGTGCCCTGGACAAGCCAGAGGCCACAGAGAACAACACCTACACACCCCACACTCCCGGTCAGGCACACCGAAGTCAGACAGAAACCCTTGTTGCCTTCCTCCAGGGGCTGATGTTCACACCAGGGGGGTGGGCCAGGCGGTTGGCCCCGCCCACCGAGGAGTTCACAGTCCTGGAGGCGGGAAAAGCAGACAGATCAGTTTGAGAGTGGAAAGTGGAAGGAAGGAAAGTGGTAGTAGAGCAGACTGAAGTTGGTCCGGGTGTGTCGCCCGGACGGATCAGCAAGGTTGGCAGACGGTGGTGACCGTCTGCAGGAGTGGCCTATTGGAGCTAACCGTAAGGACCGTGGACGGGCGGTGGCCCGGCGGTACCGGACCGGTACGCAAAGAAAAGCCAGCACCATCCGGCAGGGGCTTACGGACCCCGGCAAGGCTAGGAGTCGCCGTGAATTTGCCAAATCAGTTAGCGAAAGGAACCTCCTGGGTTTCTCAGCAGCCAAGTCCCGACAGAAGGCAACCGTCCAACCGAGAGAGGGAAACACACTCACCGCCAAGGCTAAAGTTCCCAGGGCCAGAGCCTGCGGGCAAAAGGGGCTCCTCCAGCAACCATCCAAGTTGGGGAGCGGGTTACCGGTGGGAACCCATTGGAACCGTTACACTACATAGGTGCAGGGAAAGGCAGTCACCATCAACCTGCCGGGAGAAACAACACCGCAGCCGTCTGTGGGACCCATCCAGCCGTGTGTTTTACCGAGAACTGTGTCCTCATCATTGGCTGAGTGAGTACCACCGTGCCGTGCGGCACAGCGCTGCCCCCGCGACCCTGCACCTCACCAGGCCCTGTAACCCGCCTGCCATCCATCCCTACCCCATCACCGGGCCCCGGAACAACCAACCCCCTACCCACGGAGGGGAGAACTAACATCAAAGCTGCTCCCTGTCACCGCTCCCGGGATCCCCGTCCAGAGCAGCGGTGGTGTCACCAATATCACCACAACCGTGGGTGGCGTCACGGACAATAACCAAATCCCCACCATCCAATCCCCACCCTTTTCACTCACGGGCGAGGAGCGCCGCTCGAGTCCCCGGGATCCAGCCCACCGCTCGAGCCACCACCGAGCAGCAGCAGCAGCGGCCGGACCCGAGCAGTGGGAGAGCGCAGCGTCCCCTCCTCCGCCCGCGACACACTCACTCCTTATCTATTGATTTCTGTATTAATATAGACCGGTTACTGTGAAGGGAAGGGAGTTGTGACTATTGTGAATGGAAGATCTTATGGTATCTGTCATCTGAAATCCTGTCTGTGCAAAAGAGACTGCTGAAAACTCATTTGTGCAGAACAGGAACTGTCAAAGACATAGATGGAAGATGACCGGCCGGGAACAGTGGGCATCTGAATATAGGAGCACATGTGAAAGTAGATTTATAAATTGTTTAACTTACTGTGTTAAAAGTAATAAAATAAAAATTCAAGAATTACTTTAAAAAAAAAAAAAATTCTGGTCCTCCATACCACTACCATGTTATCAGTTATCATACAGCTGGTGTTCAAAACGTGTCAAAATCAAGCATTTCGGTGTCAAAGGTTTTGTGGTGGTTTTTCTTCGCAAAAATGGATCTTTGACTCCCCTACAGTGACATCAGGCTGCACAGATCTAGCAAAAGACAGAATATTTTGCTTTACTGCCTATGCAGGGTTCTGTCCGCATCTGCACAATGTGCATGAGCCCAATGTCACTGGAGAAGTCTAAATTCTAAACCCCTAACTCCCAAACACACCCATATTAGAACCCAGCATATGAGCATTCAGAACGCTAAATCCGAGCTGTATAACACTATGCTGATGATTTAGCGCCCCAGAATCTAGTGACAGTATCATTTTAGGTTAAAGGGGTTTTCCACTACTAAGACAATCCCTTCTCATTCCCCATGTTTGCTCCTATTAAAATAAAAAGAAAGGTTATAGTCCCCTCACCTGCCGGCGCGGTTCCAGACGCAGTTCTCCCTTTTTGCTGATTACTTATGTCTGATGGTGTGGAGAGAGAAGCCGATGGTGATTGGTCGCGGGGTTGCGTCACGGCACAACTTTACGTGAGCCCTGGGAACACGAGTACCAGTTAAATGGTCAGACCCGTCAAAGCACCACAGGTGTGCGAAACGATCGTCGTCTACATGTGCTGCCTGTTCCTTCCCTCTCCCCTCCCTGCACAGCATGTAACTCCGATGCCTGAATAAAAGGTTTTTTCACACAGCAAACAACCGGTGAGTGGTCATATTTTTTCTTACCCTTTATGTTTTAGGTACATATTTGTAACTTGTGTCCACTTATCATTGTTATATTCCCCATTGAAGTACCAATGCAGTAAGAGAAACCACACAAAATTGCCCATAAATTGTGTTATATGCAATGGCAGTCAAATTGTACCAAACCCATAGCATGATCCATATACAGCGGGTGAAATAATTATTGAACACTTCACCAATTTTCAAAGTAAATATATTTCTAACGGTGCTATTGACACAAATTTCTCACCAGATGTTAGTAACAACCCATCCAATCCATACAAGGAAAGCAATCAAGGCAGAGATGTCCAAAAATTGAGTGAGGTGTAATAATGAGAAATGACGCAGGAAAAAAGTATTGAACACGATTACTGCAATTTATTTGTTGGTGATAATCGCTTCAAGATGCCTCCTGTATGGAGAAACTAATGGCATGCATTGCTCAGGTGGGATCTTGGCCCATTCTTCCAAACACACTCTTCAAATCCTGAAGGTTCCTTGGACTCCTATGAAATCTGAGCTTTTGTTCCTTCCATACATTTTCCATTGGATTCAGGTCTGGTGATTGCCTCGGCCATTCTAGCAGCTTTATTTTCTTAATCTGCAACCAATTGAAAGATTCCTTGACTGTGTTTGGGATCATTGTTTCGCTGAAATGTCCACTCTTGTTTCATCATCATCCGGGTAGATGGCAGCAGATTTTTATCAGGAAATTTTCTGTACTTGTGTCCATTCATCCTTCCTTCAATTATATGAAGTTTGCAAGTGATGGTGAAAAACATCCCCACACCATGATGTTCCCAACTCCAAACTTCGCTGTTGGTATGCTGTTTTTGGGGATATGCAGTGTCTTTTGGCCTCCTAAACATGGTGTGTCTTAAGGCATCCAAAGAGTTCAATTTTGGTTTTATCTGACCAGACTATATTCTCCCAGTGTTTCACATGCTTGTCTAAATATTGTTTAGTACTTGTCTTGAACATGCTTTTTTTGTCCAGCGGGTCCCTGGCTCTAGGATCAACTCTCCTGATAATTATTTTCCCTCACAAAATCTTGCAGGGAACACCTGGTTGTGGCCGGTTTATGGTGAAATGTTTTTCCCACTTCCAGATTATGGCACCAACAGTCCTCAATGGAACCTTTAGCAGTTTAGAAATTTCTTCTGTAACCAATGCCATCGGTATGTTTTTTGTTTTTTTTAGATAGCTCACTGGTTTTACCCATCATGAGATGTTTCTTGTGTGGCACTTTGGTAATGAGACACCTTTTTAGAGGCCGTGAATTGAACCAGCTGATATTTTCACAAAGTGGAAGGATTGCTTTCTAATTACTGATAGATTTCACATGGTGTCATGGCTTTTTGCCCATCTATTTTTTGTATTCAATAATTTTTCCCTGTGTCATTTCTCATTATTACACATTACTAGATTTATGGACATCTGTAGTTTGACTTCTGTGCCTGTGTTAATTGGATGGGTTGTTACCGATATCTGGTAAAAAAAAAATCAATCCAATAGCACCTTTAGAAATAAATTTACTTAAACAATTGGTGACGTGTTCAATACTTATTTCACCCGCTGTATATCAGAGAGAGGGGCAGTCCAGCAAACTCCAGGCCGTTTTGGGGACCTGACGTTTGTGGTTTGATCTGTTGGTTGAATTGTCCTTTTAAAAATAGATTGACCTTTCAGTAATCTGATTGTGACATCACTCTGATGTATCATAAAGAGCTCTCTATGCTTTTCTTATCTAGAACTGTAACCTTTGTCCCCTGTTCAGTCATTACCGTGTGGTTACCGGCTTTGTCATAGCAAAATGCACAGAAGCTGAAGATTCTCA
Source organism: Anomaloglossus baeobatrachus (assembly GCF_048569485.1). Classification (NCBI taxonomy): domain Eukaryota; kingdom Metazoa; phylum Chordata; class Amphibia; order Anura; family Aromobatidae; genus Anomaloglossus; species Anomaloglossus baeobatrachus. The sequence goes on from NC_134359.1 coordinate 246,485,377, forward strand.
GTAGTTAAATAAGGAAATATATGTAAATGGACTTTATAAATATCAGTTTATTCAAACCAAAAGATTAAACGTGTTATCTGCAACTTCCTAATTTACCTACAGTAGCAAACTGAGAAAACGTCTGCTGCAAACTCTGCAGAAGTTTTCTCAGTTTGCTACTTGTAGGTAAATTAGGACATCACATCCCCTAGTTATGAGGTGGGAACAGCTTTTATTATGACTGCTATAGCTGTCTGATCAGGCGCTAAGGCTATGATGTCATCACACTTGTTTGCCGCCCTATCCGGACCCCTTGGAAATAAGAGTCTGGTGGCTAAGGAGCTTTACGTATATGAATCTCCTGACCTCTACATTACCCGGAAGACTTTCTTCAGACAATCTGCACACATCGACTTGGCGCTGCCTTATTTTTTAGTACTTTGTGGCGTAGGAGGGAGTTGCATTTAGTGAAGGCTATTTTTTGGGGGGGATTTTTACCATCTACCAAAAAATATTACGGAGAAAGAAGCCAAGCTTAATCAACACTTAGTCACAATACTAGCCCGCATAACAAAGATGGAGGCTTGGCCTTGCCCACAGGGGAACAGGGGCATCCCTCGATTAGCCCCTGTGCAGACTAAAGGCCCCGTCACACTAAGCAACATCGCTAGCAACATCGCTGCTAACGAACAACTTTTGTGACGTTGCTAGTGATGTCGCTGTGTATGACATCCAGCAACAACCTGGCCCCTGCTGTGAGGTCGTTGGTTGTTGCTGAATGTCCTGGGCCATTTTTTAGTTGTTGCTCTCCCGCTGTGAAGCACAGATCGCTGTGTGTGACAGCGACATAGCAACAACTGAATGTGCAGGCAGCAGGAGCCGGCTTCTGCGGAGGCTGGTAACCACAGTAAACATCGAGTAACCAAGAAGCCCTGTCCTTGGTTACCTGATATTTACCTTTACCAGCCTCCGCCGCTCTCACTGTCAGTGCCGGTTCCTGCTCTGTGCACATGTAGCTGCAGGACACATCGGGTTAATTAACCCGATGTGTGCTGTAACTAGGAGAGCAGGGAGCCAGCGCTCAGTGTGCGCTGCTCCCTGCACGTGTAGCTGCGTGCGCTGGTAACCAAGGTAAATATCGGGTTGGTTACCCGCTATTTACCTTAGTTACCAAGTGCAGCATCTTCCACGCGGCGCTGGGGCTGGTCACTGGTTGCTGGTGAGCTCACCAGCAACTCGTGTAGCGACGCTCCAGCGATCCCTGCCAGGTCAGGTTGCTGGTGGGATCGCTGGAGCGTCGCAGTGTGACATCTCACCAGCAACCTCCTAGCAACTTACCAGCGATCCCTATCGTTGTTGGGATCGCTAGTAAGTTGTTTAGTGTGACTGGACCTTAAGGGAATAAGCCACTTACCCCCCAACAGCAGCAGTAGTTGTCCCAATACTTTTGACTCTCTATGTACAGACAAAGAAGCATCTCATCATTACTTCAATAAACTACCTAGATTATTATTATTATTATTATTATTATTATATACATCTGTGAATGAGGATCATGTAATCTTTGCATGTATCTGAACAGGGGGTCCCCAGTGTCCATGTTACTGGTAGGCCCTTTCCTCCCTAGTCCAACACTCTGTGCAAGTTTATATTTGACTCCTTATTGAATCCTGTAAGGAGAGACCATGTTGCGATGCCTGATAATTAACATCATGTATGTTGGAATGTATATTGAGATTAAATTCCTCAAATTAGTCCCCTCCTTTGATGTATTCCTGGTAAAACAAGCATCAGGGAATTTGGGATCCCTGGTTTTAGGTAGCAGATACTCTCGTGTACTCTTATCTGGTATATGTCAATACGTGATATATTTGGAGATTATCCTGTATCTTGTCTGTTATCTCTTATCTATACAGAACTGATCAAATGCCTTGTTCTGTGCCTTTTCCAATTCCCAAATAGTCTGCTGTCTTTCCTAAAATATTTGACACACTAGACCGTCTGCCTATTTCTCTCCAGTGTAGCTCTTATAGGGTTACACTTCCCTCGGGATTGTCCATGTCCAGTTCCCGACCACTGCAGGTGGAATAATGGAGACCACTTAAGTGAGAAAGTTCTCGTAACACTTACTCAAGTCCATGAAACAACGTATCTTAGTGGCTCACAGCTGTTTCTGTGGCACTATCTTAAGTGGTCAGAGCTTGGATGAAGTAAATCCTGCCTGATTCGGTTATCCATCAAGTTTTCCATCGTTTGACTTTTACAGGTTCTTTGCTTTCTGGCATAGATCAATAGACCAGCTTACACAACGTCCTCAGTATCTCACTGTGCATGCGCCACCCCTTCTAATGAAAGGAACCCAAGCAATGGAGAGGCCTGTGCAGGGAAGAACAGTCATTGATGGAAGAGTGACCTGTCAATCAAAGACCGGAGGCCGGTGATGGGTGGAGAAAATGGAAAGAGCACAACGGTGTTGGAAGGGCAGTACCCCACCTGCTGCACTTGTTATTAACACTTGAAGGATGGATTTCTCAAAAATGCACCAACTATATACTGTAAGCAAGGTAGAAATGTAATGAGTATTTGGAGGACTTTCTACTCATACCTTTTAGTTAGGGGTTGAATATCATCCTGGCAGGTCCTCAAGAAAAAATAAAAATTGTCCCCCACCCACTCCAGGGACTTTATTTTTGTTGTGAAGACCGAAGATAACTGCAGAGGTGAGAGGCCAAAGACATCTTAGCAGCAACTTCTGCATTGTTCAGGAGTGGTCATCATGGTGGTCTGAGCCGGAGAACAAAAGGAAAGAAAATGTCTACAGTTAAACAAAACTACCAGAGTCGCTGGATTTGCCTCTTGTCACATCAGTTTTAGAAAATATTTGTATTACACTTAAAACAATTCTAGAGCGTTTCTTGTGATATTCTTTTTCTTAGACATGTATAAGTAAGGACTGGCCTAAATTGAGACTGTGGAAGTAGCAATCCTAAAACTCAATATTGACTGCTGTGAACACATTTGGACTGGGTTCTGTCTGTGTACCTTGCTCCATATTATGCAATGTTTTTGTGTTTTGTCATGCTTGGTATTAATTTTAGTCCTTCCTCTAGATTAGTGTTTTGCTTGAATCCCAGTAACACCAGAGTACTGATGTAGTGGGGGAGAGGCCGTGTGGTATCAGCTTTTTTCCTATCAGGTTTTGCGTAGCTGCAGACAGTGTTCTTTTCTGTCCTTTCTTATATAGGTAGTTTAGGCCTCATCTTTGCTGAATCTGTTTTCTGCCTGTGTACTGTGTTTCATCTTGTCTCACCAGCTTTATATGTTTGGGGGCTATCTATATCTTTGGGGAACTGCTCCTAGGCAGATTAGCTTTCCGTGTTTTCTCTCTTTAGGATGAATTAGTTCTCCAGCTGTGTCGGAGCGATTAGGTCATCGTAGGCTTGTCCCACGGCTACTTCTAGTTGTGTTGTCAGTGTGAGGTCTGCAGTCAGCTGAGATTCCAACCACTCCGGATTTCCTAGTTTTTGCCCTCCTTATTTGATCCTCCTCGGTCACTGAATCATAACAATTGACCATTTAATGAGTCATCCCTGTCCGATGCTTCTAGCTCAGCCAAATCAGACCTCTTCCTTTGCACTGATGAGGGGCAAAGACCCTGGAACATGTGTCTGCAAATAGTTCAATAATCCATTACATTGTTACAAAACAACATATTGCTCTATGAATCCTATTTCTATGATGTACATTATATATTAGGTAATTGACATGACCTTGAACATAGACATCATACCCCAGGAGACCGGAGGAAGGCTGTACGATGAGGAAGTGTTTACCTAAAGGGTTTCAGGGGAATTACAGTACAGTCATTGTTATTGACACCGTTTTTAGCAAATCTTAACGGCCCGCATTCTTTTTCTCTTTACTTCCTGCTAGACAGAAAGACAAATAATAAAAATGAATCATTGGTTGTAGGAGGAGAGAGGAAAAAAAACCCAAAAAGAACTCCAGAGCAATTGACTATTTAAAACCCTTATCGCAAAAATAAACAAATAAAAAAGTTATTGCTCAGTGGTTACTTACTCTTCATGGAGTCATCAACCTATGACATAAAATATGGTGACATGTTGTAACCACACATATATAGCAGATTGTGTATCACCCACATATACATTGTGATTATGGTACGTTTTCCTTTTTGTTGACCACAGTCTTCCTAATATAAGGTTCCTCGCTCCCTCCTGCTATGATCGTTGTAGACTCCTGTGATTTTAGTCCATATTTTCATCACTTAGCAATACATTTTTCTTTTTACTATTGTCGCAGACCTGTGTCTGTTTTGTTTCTGTGTGACGCCCACATGTTACCAGCTGGAATGTTTTCTTCACAAGTTTCGTGCATGTGTAACCAGTGAGGCTCATCCTGAAACGCGCACAGTGCTCTCTGGAATTCCATTCTAGTTATGTCTTGTTCCTTGAGCAGAATACATCTGCTTATCATCAAGCTTGCCGGTCACACACTGGCGGAAGCCGGTTTTACCTAAAACAAGCCAAGAAATAAAAAAAAGTTACAAAAAAGTCTTGACCGCAGTAAGTTTAGGGTACCTTCACACTTTAGCGATGCAGCAGCGATCCGACCAGCGATCTGACCTGGTCAGGATCGCTGCTGCATCGCTACATGGTCGCTGGTGAGCTGTCAAACAGGCAGATCTCACCAGCGACCAGTGAACAGCCCCCAGCCAGCAGCGACGTGCAAGCGACGCTGCGCTTGCACGGAGCCGCCGTCTGGAAGCTGCGGAGACTGGTAACTAAGGTAAACATCGGGTATGGTTACCCGATGTTTACATTAGTTACCAGTGTGAGCAGGGAGCAGGGAGCCGCGCACACTGAGCGCTGGCTCCTTGCTCTCCTAGCTGCATTACACATCGGGTTAATTAACCCGATGTGTAATGCAGCTACATGTGCAGAGAGCCGGAGCCGGCAGCACAGGCAGCGTGAGAGCTGCGGAGGCTGGTAACTAAGGTAAATATCGGGTAACCACCTTGGTTACCCGATGTTTATCTTGGATACAGCTTACCTCAGCTGTCAGACGCCGGCTCCTGCTCCCTGCTCGCTTCATTTGTCGCTCTCTCGCTGTCACACACAGCGATCTGTGTGTCACAGCAGGAGAGCGGCTTTGAAGAAAACGAACCAGGGCTGTGTGTAACGAGCAGCGATCTCGCAGCAGGGGCCAGATCGCTGCTCATTGTCACACACAGCGAGATCGCTAATGAGGTCACTGCTGCGTCACAAAAAGCGTGACTCAGCAGCGATCTCGGCAGCGAGCTCGCTGTGTGTGAAGCACCCCTTAAGGTCCAGTCACACTAAGCAACTTACCAGCGATCCCAACAACGATAGGGATCGCTGGTAAGTTGCTAGGAGGTTGCTGGTGAGATGTCACACTGCAACGCTCCAGCGATCCCACCAGCAACCTGACCTGGCAGGGATCGCTGGAGCGTCGCTACACAAGTTGCTGGTGAGCTCACCAGCAACCAGTGACAAGCCCCCAGCGCCGCGTGGAAGATGCTGCGCTTGGTAACTAAGGTAAATATCGGGTAACCAACCCGATATTTACCTTGGTTACCAGCGCACGGAGCTACACGTGCAGAGAGCAGGGAGCAGCGCACACTGAGCGCTGGCTCCTTGCTCTCCTAGTTACAGCACACATCAGGTTAATTACACGATGTGTGCTGCAGCTAAATGTGCACAGAGCAGGGAGCAGCGCACACTGCTTAGCGCTGGCTCCCTGCTCTCCTAGTTACAGCACACATGGGGTTAATTTCCCGATGTGTGCTGCAGCTAAATGTGCACAGAGCAGGGAGCAGCGCACACTGCTTAGCGCTGGCTCCCTGCTCTCCTAGTTACAGCACACATGGGGTTAATTACTCGATGTGTGCTGCAGCTAAATGTGCACAGAGCAGGGAGCAGCGCACACTGCTTAGCGCTGGCTCCTTGCTCTCCTAGTTACAGCACACATGACATCGGGTTAATTAACCCGATGTGTCCTGCAGCTACATGTGCACAGAGCAGGAGCCGGCAGCACAGGCAGTGAGAGCGGCGGAGGCTGGTATCAAAGGTAAATATCGGGTAACCAAGGACAGGGCTTCTTGGTTACCCGATGTTTACATTGGTTACCAGCCTCCGCAGAAGCCGGCTCCTGCTGCCTGCACATTTAGTTGTTGCTGTCCCGCTGTGAAGCACAGATCGCTGTGTGTGACAGCGAGACAGCAACAACTAAAAAATGGCCCAGGACATTCAGCAACAACCAACGACCTCACAGCAGGGGCCAGGTTGTTGCTGGATGTCACACACAGCAACATCGCTAGCAACGTCACAAAAGTTGTTCGTTAGCAGCGATGTTGCTAGCGATGTTGCTTAGTGTGACGGGGCCTTTAGCCTCTACACTAAAGAATGTAAGCAAGGCAAGGTGTCGCTTCACCCAGATAATTCCTGCCACGGATCATCTAATCTTTTCCCCCCTCACGCTAGGTACGAGGAAGTACCAAGTGAGTGTCGAAACGTAAGGGAAGGGGGACCCCTTCTTCTAGGGAAGAGTGAGATGGTGACCCCTCAGCAAACCTACCGCTGGTGCCTCACCCCACCTATGCGCTGAGCCGGATCTCTGACCCTAGGTAGCCCTAGTGCTGGACCCTAAATAGGGAACACATGGGATAAACATTTTGTCAATACAACTAAACGCAAGGAAGGACATATTTGGGAAAAGCATGATCTACTTATCCACAGATGACTCAGGGAGGAGTTCAGCAACAATACTACAAATGAGAGCAAGCCACCTGCTTGCATCTAGAGCTAGAATTAACTGAATAATATCACCAGTCCAGGGAAGAAGGGAGTATTTTATCCCAAGGGGAATACTGATGATCAGCAGCTGTGTGGAAGGTCAGCTCCTGCTGGGTCCAAAAGGGGAAGAGCTGAAAATCCAGCAGGAAAGCTACCTATACCTATGAATATTTAAAGCAGGAACAATAGAAAGTCAGGGAGCATTTTGCGCAGCCAGACACTATAGCCAGAAACCACATGACTGTCTGTCACCCGTGACACCCCTTAGCCATAATTGACATCCTTCCTACAATCCATACCATGGTAGAACTGCTGGTAATTTTGCACATGTGCACCTCATCTTCCCTAACCTACCCCAGGCAGCCGGATGGCAGAACAGGGAGGAAATGTTTACCTAAACTTTTTTAGAATTCCTGTACATTGTTATTGACACTAGTGTTAGCATAACTTAACATACCTAGCTACGGATTAAAAATTTAATTTTAAAAGTTAAAAAGGTTAGTATGATACTTAAAAGACTATTAGGCTATGTGTCCACAGGAGTATGTACCCGCGGATATATCCGCAGCAGCACCCTGGAATCCGCAGCTATCTATAGCTGTGAGATTCCAGCGAAATATCTGCGGAAAACCTGCGGACATTCATGCGACTTATCTGCGGAAGTCCCGCCCTGTATCTCCATAGTGGAGAGTCGGGAATTCCGCAGATATTTCCACAGGAATAACTGACATGCAGTAATGTGCGGCTGCGGGAGATCCACAGCATATTCCGCAGTCACACATACCACAGCGTGGACACAGACACTCCCCATGTCCCATAGGATAACATGGGGAGTGTCTGGACTTGCTACAACCTGCGCATTTATCTAGAAAATCCAGTAAATCCGCAGGTTTTCCGCAGCAAAATCCGCAGGTACAGAGTCCCGTGGGCACATAGCCTTAGAATACAGCAATCGGCATAGATTACATTATGACGGTGGTTTGGGATGGTCACAGGGACCCGACAGGTTCCCTTTAATTTGTATCTGCATTTATATGGGTTTTCCTACTGACAATGAACATTTCAATCAATAGATCTGGGACTATGACATAATTTACACAATTGGATGTTTAAAAAAAAAAATTCCCACTGCTACAGTATATCACAAAAGTGAGTACACCCCACACATTTTTGTAAATATTTTATTATATTTTTTTCATGGAACAGCTCTGAAGATCTGACACTTTGATACAATGTTCAGTAGGCTTGTATAACAGGGTAACAACACAGCCATTAATGTCTAAACTGCTGGCAACAAAAGTGAGTACACCCTTAAGAGAAAAAGGACAAATTGGGCCCAATTTGCCATTTTCCCTCCCTGGTATCCAATGACTCATTAGTGTTACAAGGTCTCAGGTGTGGATGTGGAGCAGGTGAGTTGCATTTGGTGAATTTAGGTTTTCTATCAGTGCCATTGGCACAGGTGTATACCTCCGGCCCTCCGCCATGCTGTCTGGCTTTACTAACACTTGTGACAGAATGTCTTGTTCTAAAGAGCTGGCTGAATTTGACCGTCGTCTTCTAAAAGGAGCCACCATGTAACAAGTCAGCTCAAGACATTTTGTTCAGTATAAAATATTCCACGATATCTACAGGGATTGATTTTTTTAATTTAGTCATTACAATACTACAGCAACTCAGCCACAAAGTGGAGACCACGTAACGTTACATTGCAGCGTCACCAAGTGCTAAGGAGCAATGGGCAGAAAAGTCACCAACGCTCTGCTGACTACATAATCCCAAAGGAGGTGTGGAGCCAGTTAAAATCAGCGCAAAAAACTACGCCCGCCGGGAGCTTCATGGCCGAGCAGCTGCATGCAGTCGTACATCACCAAGCACAGTGCCGAGCTGTACATCACCAAGCGCAACGCCGAGCCGTACCTCACCAAGCGCAGTGCCAAGCCGTACATCACAATGCGCAATGCCGAGCCGTACATCACCAAGCGCAGTACGGAGCCGTATATCACCAAGCGCAGTGCCGAGCCGTACATCACCAAGCGCAATGCCGATCCGTACATCACCAAGCGCAATGCCGATCCGTACATCACCAAGCGCAGTGCCGATCCGTACATCACCAAACGCAGTGCCGACCCGTACATCACCAAACGCAGTGCCGACCCGTACATCACCAAACGCAGTGCCGACCCGTACATTACCAAACGCAGTGCCGATCCGTACATCACCAAGCGCAATGCCGAGCCGTACATCACCAAACGCAATGCCGAGCCGTACATCACCAAGCGCAATGCCGATCCGTACATCACCAAGCGCAGTGCCGACCCGTATATCACCAAGCGCAGTGCCGACCCGTACATCACCAAGCGCAGTACGGAGCCGTATATCACCAAGCGCAGTGCCGAGCCGTACATCACCAAGCGCAATGCCGATCCGTACATCACCAAGCGCAATGCCGATCCGTACATCATCAAGCGCAGTGCCAATCCGTACATCACCAAACGCAGTGCCGACCCGTACATCACCAAACGCAGTGCCGACCCGTACATCACCAAACGCAGTGCCGACCCGTACATTACCAAACGCAGTGCCGATCCGTACATCACCAAGCGCAATGCCGAGCCGTACATCACCAAACGCAATGCCGAGCCGTACATCACCAAGCGCAGTGCCGATCCGTACATCACCAAGCGCAGTGCCGACCCGTACATCACCAAGCGCAGTGCCGACCCGTACATCACCAAGCGCAGTGCCGAGCCGTACATCACCAAGCGCAGTGCCGAGCCGTACATCACCAAGCGCAGTGCCGAGCCGTACATCACCAAGCGCAGTGCCGAGCCGTACATCACCAAGCGCAGTGCCGAGCCGTACATCACCAAGCGCAATGCCGAGCCGTACATCACCAAACGCAATGCCGAGCCGTACATCACCAAGCGCAGTGCCGAGCCGTACATCACCAAGCGCAGTGCCGAACAGAACATCACCAAGCGCAGTGCTGAGCCGTACATCACCAAGCGCAGTGCCGAGCCGTACATCACCAAGCGCAATGCCGAGCCGTACATCACCAAGCGCAATGCCGAGCCGTACATCACCAAGCGCAATGCCGAGCCGTACATCACCAAGCGCAATGCCGAGCCGTACATCGTCAAGCGCAATACCAAGCTTACGATGGTTTGGTGTAAAGCTGGAGCAGTAAAAACATGATCTGTGGAGTGATGGATGACACTTCTCAATGTGATGTCCAATGGACAAGTCTGGGTTTGGCAAATGCCAGTAGTGCAGTGTGCCAGCTGCAATGTTTGGTGGAGGAATAATGCTGTGGAGTGTTTTCAGGGATTTCCAATCTTAATGAAGTTCTTTTTCTTGTCTTGTTTTCTAGCATGACTACAAATCTTGAATTATTACTTTGCACTTTGTTTTAGTTCCCGATACCGAGGCAAGCCTCATAGGAGAATCGGTTTCTAGCTGTAATTGTTTACGCATTGATGGTTACCAAGGCCATATACATATATTTGTGACACTATTCAACCATATATAGATTTTTTTCAAAATTACTTACTCCTTTGTTAAACAGACTAGTTACTTATTATTAATTGGGGGTGGAAGAGTTTCCACACAATACACCTGGCCATCAATAACGCCCTCATAAAAAAACCCTATTGCACTATCTACTAAAGTCCATACACATTTATCCATATGTATCCGTACGTGATCGTTCCAGAGAATAGATTTAAAAAAAATAAATAAAAATAAATAAATAATAAAAATTACATAATCTGAATATAGTTAGCATAACATACGGTATATAACAAAAGAAATGTGGACCAGTACATTACAGTAAAATCCTATGAAAGGAAGAAAATCTCTAAAAGCAAAACAGTAAATTGTAATATAACTATCGTTCCACAGCGCGAAAATAGGTTTTGTCACATATTTTTCTTTTATATCAGAAAGAGGACACACAGCAGCAGGGCCGGCTCCGGGTTTTTGTGGACCCCGGGTGAAATAGTCTCACTGGGCCCCATGCAGACAGACAAGCACCTACACAGATACATACACATACAGGCATAACCACATATTTGAAGGCAAATTCACAAAAATGCATATAAACAGACATACGTATATACACAGTCATATACATTGACATACATAGATACACATCATGCATGCACACACAGACACATTACAGATATTTCTAATATTGGGAAGCCAGCAGCAGCCTCACTCCCCTCCCCGCTTGTCTCCCGTCCAGCTCCTCCTGGGCATGTGGCTGCGCTGATTGGTGGCCGTCACTAACAGACATGACCGCACACAGAACACACTGACACTGACACTGCTAGGATGGGATGAGGGCAAATATATCCCTGGGGCATAGACAGCACTGAGGGGTGGGGGCATACACATTAGTGGGGTAACTGGGGGCATACATAGTTACTAAGGTTGGGTGACATATTACTGGAGGATGCTGGAGCCTGGGGAACATTCACATTACTGTGAGATACTGGGGGAATACACATTACTAGGAGTTCTGGGGGACATACACATTACTGGGAGATGCTGGGGGCCTGTGGGATATACACATTACTGGGGGACACTAGGTACATACACATTACTACGGGCACTGGGGGTCTGTGGGATTACACATTACTAGGGGACACTGGGGGCCTGTGGGATATACACATTACTGGGGACATACACATTACTACGGGCGCTGGCGGTCTGTGGGATATATACATTACTAGGGCATGCTGGGGGCCTGTGGGGCATACACATTACTAGTGCCACTGGGGGTCTGTGGGATATACACATTACTATGGGATGCTGGGGACATACATATTACTGGGGGATCCTGGTGGCATACACATTTCTGGGGGATGCGCCTAGGGGATATACACGTAACTGGGGGTCTGGGGGGCATACACAATGAGGTTCTAAGGGCCCGTGGGGCATACACATATTGTCCCTGGGGGCCCATAGGGCATACACATAGTGGCTCTGGGGGCATATGCAGGCAGGCTAAAGCACTGAAAGACACTGGGGGCCGGAAGAAGCTCCTCTTCCTTTGTGAGACAGGAGGGCATTGCATGCTAGCTCCTCCCCCAGATCAACCGCGGCCTGCAATGCAGGATGGGGTTCATCTGGGGCGGAGCTAGTATGCAATACACTCCTGTCCCAGCGCGTGTTTGGCTGGTTTAAAGTGCCATCAGACAGCAATGTGAGGCTGTCGGCCAAAGCAGTGGTTGTGGTCCCTGGAAATCTACCCGGGAGCTGCAGGAAAGCTAGTGACGATGACCTGCTCCTGCCAACCGTGAGTGGCCCCCCCCCGGATGTCCAGGCCCCAGCACTTGCCCAGGTGCCGACGCCATCCCTGCACAGCATCGACAGACAAGAAGAAGAGGAGGAGAAAAAAAGAAAAGGGATTGAAAGCAAGAATGGAAAAGAAGGGAAGACGAGGAGGAGACAAGTTGATTATCAATATGTCTAAACTAGATGCCCAATAATACAAGACCTGAGGGAAATTCGGGAGAATCAAGAATAGGAAATAATGGAGACGAGATAGGTAAAAGGAGCTTACTTATCTCTGAGCTGGAACAGAAATGAAGTGTGGGACTTATTGTGGGATGTGACTGCAATGAAGACAGATTCATATTAGATAGCCAAGGAAGGGCTGATGGAGAAAACTCTGGAAAGCTTTGTTCGATTTGTACCCACGGATTCAAGGAGGCAAGTCTACAACTCTAGACATATGACCAGACAAATAATATTTCCAGAAGGCCCAAAGCACCCCACCTTTTAGGTCTGGATAGTAAGGACCGCGATAATCTTGCAGGTTTAATTTGACCAGAGATAGCTTATTTGAAGAGACTCCAAGGATTTATAAACAGGATCTAGGAAGTTTGATGGGCAGGGTATGGAGAAGATATAAAATACGACGCAAAACATTCATTTTAGGAATTTCACATCTTCCAAGCCACATAAAGTATTGTTTGGACCTTTTTACACAACGATCTTTAACAATTTTCTGCTGTTACTGCAAACCAAGTTTAAAAATGGAATTTATATCTGCAGGGAAGAAAATGTCCAAATCTTTCAGGAAACGTGAGGACCAACGGAATTTAAACAACTTTTGTAATAAGGAGACCATCTTTGTTAGGAGATTGATATTAAAGGGAATCTGTCACCAGTTTTTGCAACCCCATCTGAGAGCAGTATAATGTAGAGACAGAGACCCTGATTCCAGCAGTGTCATAGTTACTGGGCTGCTTGCTGTTTTGATAAAATAACTGATTAATCAGCAGTAGATCATCATTACAGGACCACTTGGTTCAAGAGTAAGAATGAAGATTAACAAAGAGAGGACAGCCCTGCCGAGTAACATTTAATATAGGGAATCGCTCATCTGAACAGAGGTGGACAGAGAACTATAAAGAGAGGCAATCCACTTCAACATACAGCAGATCCTCCTTAAACACCCAACTAAGGGTACTTTCACACTTGCGTTGTGTTCCTTCCGTTACAATCCGCCCTTTTGGAAAACAGCGGAATCCGTTAACGGATTCCGCTGTTTCCCATAGACTTGTATGGGTGACGGATTGTACTAAAAGGACCTGCGTTGCTTCCGCTGGGCGACGCTCCGTTGCTTCCGCCCAGCGGGAGGAACACAGGATGTAACGTTGTTTTGAGCAGCGGAATCCTCTGGATTTCACTGCGCATGTTTTTTTTTTTTTTTTTTTTAAATCACAAACTTTATTTTGGCTCGCGGTGGCCGAACGTTCAGCTGAGCGCCCGCCCACCGGCATGCCCGGGCGCCGGCAAGTGACAGCGCTCAGCTGATCACCCGGCGGCCGGCTGCAGGGAGCGATCAGCTGATCACCCGGCGACCGGCAAGTGACAGCTCTCAGCTGATCACCCAGCTGCAGGGAGCGATCAGCTGATCACCCGGCGGCCGGCAAGTGACAGCGCTCAGCTGATCACCCGGCGGCCGGCTGCAGGGAGCGATCAGCTGATCACCAGGCGGCCGGCTACTGGGAGCGATCAGCTGATTCAGCTGATAGTTCACAATAGTCTGCCGCCGGTAAAACTGTAAAAAAAAAAAGATCAAAACGGATTCCGTTGTTTTGCAGCATCCGTTGCATCCATTGTGCCAATATATGCAACACATCCGTTGCATCCGTCACACAACGCAATGCAACGGATACCGTTCAACGCAAGTGTGAAACTAGCCTAACCCAGTCAAAAGACTTTTCAGCTTCTGTCAAAAGAAGCAACAAGGGCGTGCCAACCAATTTGGTTCTATGAACAAGGTTCAATGCCTGAGAGGTATTCGCCTTCGCCTCCATGCCAGCTATAAAATCCACCTGCTCTGGATGAATAATGTCCCCAAGCAAAGGAGCTAGTCTGGCTGTGTCTTGGTAAAGAATTTCAAATCTACATGAAGCAGGGAGGTAGGGTGGTAACTAGAACATTGGGTAGGATCTTTACCTTCTTTATGTGTTGCCGTGATGGTAGCACATAACACATCTTGAGAGAATGGCCTAGAAGGACAAATATGTATATTGTTAATGGCAGAAAGAAATGGTGAGAATAATCACCAAATTGTTTATAAATTAATATGTAAGGGGGAGGCCATCAGGACTCGGGGCTTTAAATATAGTGGATTTCTTAACTGCCAATTTTAGTCCCAGCTCGGAGATTGGGCTCTCCAAAGCAATGGATTCATCACTCTTTAGTGATGGGAGGTTGGAGTTCCCGATACAGTCTTGAATACAGTTTTGAATGTCACTCGTAATAGTTTAGGATTGAACTTCGCATTTGAATATATAGCAATCCTTAAAAGAAGAGGCAATATCCTTGGCATAGTGACCATACCAGCTGAATACATCTGGATTGGTGGAGTAAAACCCCTTGAGCTCTGGATCCTCAATGCTCTTGCAAGTGTTTTGCTAGTTTTAGTCTCAAATAAATGTTTTCTACGTTTGGCCAAGCAACTCTGAGCTTTATGAGATAAAAGAGCTCTCAGCTCATATTTTTTTTTAAATTGGGGTGATTTTTAGTGTCGTGGTCAGGAAGACCCCTTATGAGTTGCAAGACTTCGGATATCAGTTAGCAAGTCATTGATTGTTTCTCCACTCTTCCGTCTTATGCGACAACCATGTTTAATAAAAATCCCCCTGACCACACATTTATGGGCTTTCCAAATCATATTGAGGACATGTCCTCAATAGCATTAATAGTAAAATAGTCAGTGTGGTTTGGACCTCTTGGACGACAATTGGGTCATTCAGTAAAGACAGGTTTAATTTCCACTGCTATTGTCTAGGAATAGAGTTAGATAAAGAGAAGGAAATGATTACCAAAGTCTAATCTGAGAAGGAGATACTCCATGAGCAAATGTAAGACACTGTCTAAAAAAAAAAGTAATCTACAGGAGAGTATGTATCATAAACCAAAGATTGATGAGAGGAGATGTCTCATAGACAGGGCGCAGCTCAAGATATGTAGGAACAGTCTCACTTTGGTAGAGTCCAAATTTACCAGCCCATGAAACGAGGCCTTTTATAGGATCTGTTCCTCGTCCACAAAATACAGACAACATAACACATCCCTGGAATTAAGGAAAGCAGAGCATTAGGTCTGGACACGCTATGACCCGGTTAGTTTATGTTGCCTCCAAGTAAAAGCTCCCGAGGCTGGCTTTCAGGGATACTGTTCAGTCTCACATTATTGCGTTTGCCTCTATTTTCCTGATCAGCTAGGGGCAATGCAAAGTCCTGTAATCATGCACAATACTTCTGAGTCTTTCACCAAATGTGCACACTTTTTGCAAGGGAGTCATGTGCCACTTCAGATGAAGAGTGTTTTCAAGACCCCCCAATTTTTCATGTATGGCATTAAAAGCCTGCGGATGGGACACTTAATTCTGGACAGAATTGAGTCCAGATAGTTTTTGGTGGGGTTGGCCATGATTAATATCTGCGCAACTCCAGGTGAGAACTTAGGGAGTGAGGGGGAGGGAAGGAAGTGATGTTGCTGCTCCCTTACACTGCAGATCCCCCTCATAAAATGTACCCCTGTAGACATACCAGCAGATAAAGTGGAGCCTGGAGACGTGTTCCTGCCTCACTCTTCCTTCGGCAAAGTGCGTGCAGGAGCAGAGGTTGCCAACTCAGGCTCACGCTGAGCCACTGGTGCCATTTTCCCTGAGTCAGAGCAGGATGCCAACAAAGAAGTTGAAGAAAGGAATTGTTGCACATTTCTGAGCATTCTCGGCATTGTTGGTGAGGAAGATCCCGATAGTCGGACCTCGCTGCCCAGATTAGATTTTCTTTTCGGAGATCAACAGTTTTTCTAAGTTGTTTGCATGGCAAAGCCAGGAGTGGAACTTACGGTACATGAAAAAAAAAATATAATTGAAAGATTGACCCCCTGTTCTGTGTTTTGGAGAAGCTCCTGGTTTTGGCAGAAAGATACTGATATGTGAATGAGGCCTAAAAAAGAGAATTTTGTTACTTACCGTAAATTCTTTTTCTTATAGTTCCGTATTGGGAGACCCAGACCATGGGTGTCTAGCTTCTGCCTCCGGAGGACACACAAAGTACTACACTAAAAAGTGTAGCTCCTCCCTCTGAGCTTATACACCCCCTGGAGAACCAGATCTAGCCAGATTAGTGCAAAAGCTGAAGGAGAATAGCCACCCACAAGTAGAACCGAGTAAGAACCGGAACAACCGGAGACTCTGTCCACGACAACAGCCGGTGATAACACGCGGAACAAGAAAATTGCCAACAGGGAGGGAGCTGGGTCTCACAATACGGAACTATAAGAAAAAGAATTTACGGTAAGTAACAAAATTCTCTTTTTCTTTATCGTTCCTTTGGGAGACCCAGACCATGGGACGTTCCAAAGCTGTCCCTGGGTGGGAATAAACAGAAAAAACTAAGAAGTAGGCAGAGCCTAACTTCACAAGTGGGAGACAGCCGCCTGAAGGATGCATCTGCCCAAGCTCGCATCTGCCGAAGCATGAGCATGCACTTGGTAGTGCTTCGAAAAGGTATGCAGGCTAGTCCAAGTGGCAGCCTGACAGACTTGTTGAGCCGTAGCCTGGTGCCTAAAAGCCCAAGAGGCACCGACAGCTCTGGTCGAGTGTGCTTCGATCCCCGGCGGGGGAGGCACCTGAGTACTCTGGTAGGCGTCCGAAATGGTCGATCTAATCCAACGGGCCAAGGTCGGCTTAGAAGCAGGGACCCTTGCGCCGCCCTGTGGTTAGCACAAAAAGAGGTGCACCGCCTAAGCGCAGCGGTGCGAGACACATAAATCCGGAGAGCACGCACCAGATCTAGAGTATGCAACGCTTTCTCAAAGCGATGAACAGGGGCCAGACAGAAGGAAGGCAAGGAAATATCCTGGTTAAGGTGGAAGGGAGAGACCACCTTAGGAAGAAAGTCTGGGGTCGGACGGAGAACTACCTTGTCTTGGTGAAAAACCAAAAAAGGTGACTCCGAGGAGAGCGCAGCCAAATCAGAGACTCTCCTGAGAGAAGTTATGGCAACTAGAAAGGCCACCTTTTGAGAAAGACGATACAAAGAAACCTCCCTAAGGGGCTCGAAAGGGGGTTTCTGCAATACCGTGAGGACCAAGTTAAGGTCCCAGGGATCCAAGGGCCGCCAATAAGGCAGAATGATGTGAGACGCACCTTGCATGAAGGTGCGGACCTGAGCCAGCTGGGCGAGACGCCGCTGGAACAGCACTGATAGAGCTGAGACTTGTCCCTTGAGAGAGTTGAGGGACAGTCCTAGCTGCAGACCGGACTGTAAAAAAGACAGAAGGGTCGGCAACGAGAATGGCCAAGGAGAATGGCCGGAAGAGCGACACCAGGACAGGAAAATTTTCCAAGTCCTGTGATAGATCTTGACGGAGGAAGACTTACGGGCCCGAGTCATAGTGGAGATGACTTCAGGAGGAATACCAGAAGCCGTCAAAATCCAGGACTCAAGAGCCACGCCGTCAATTTGAGTGCCGCAGAATTCGGGCGGAAAAACTGACCTTGCGAGAGCAGGTCTGGACGGTCCGGAAGAGGCCACGGCATCTCCACGGACAGTTGGAGCAGATCCGGATACCAAGCTCGTCTGGGCCAGTCCGGTGCAATGAGGATGACTCGACGGCCCTCCATTCTGATCTTGCGCAGGACTCTGGGCAAGAGAGCTAGAGGGGGAAACACGTAGGACAGACGAAACTGGGACCAGTCTTGAACCAGAGCGTCCGCGGCGAAGGCCTGAGGATCGTGGGAGCGAGCCACGTAAACCGGAACCTTGTTGTTGTGACGGGATGCCATTAGGTCCACGGCCATAGTGCTCCACTTGCGGCAGATTGACTGAAACACTGCCCGGTGCAGGGACCACTCGCCACCGTCCACGGATTGACGGCTGAGATAATCTGCCTCCCAGTTTTCTACGCCAGGGATGTGAACTGCGGATATGGTGGACTTGGAGTCCTCCGCCCATTGAAGAATGTGTTGGACCTCCAACATTGCCAGGCGGCTGCGTGTCCCGCCTTGGTGATTGATGTAGGCAACCGCTGTCGCGTTGTCTGACTGGACTCGAATGTGCCTGCCCGCCAACAGGTGGTGAAAGGCTAGGAGAGCTAGAAGCACAGCTCTGGTTTCCAGCACATTGATTGAAAGGGCTGACTCGGACGGAGTCCAAGTGCCCTGTGCTCTGTGGTGGAGATGTACCGCTCCCCAGCCGGATAGGCTGGCATCCGTGGTGAGAATCACCCAGGACGGAGTCAGGAAGGAGCGCCCTTGGGACAGGGAGAGGGGTCGAAGCCACCACTGAAGAGAGCTCCTGGTCCGTGGCGACAGAGCCACTAACCTCTGTAAGGAGGAAGGCCGCTTGTCCCAACAGCAGAGAATGTCCAGCTGCAGAGGATGCAGATGGAACTGGGCAAAGGTAACCGCCTCCATGGAGGCCACCATTTGACCCAGCACCTACATCAGGCGCCTGAGGGAATAACGGCGGGGCCTCAGGAGAGAGCGCACCGCTAGCCGGAGAGACTGCTGTTTGATTAAGGGCAATTTCACAAGTGCCGGCAAAGTCTCGAACTGCATCCCTAGGTACGTGAGACTCTGGGTCGGAGTCAGAGTGGATTTGGGAAGATTGACAATCCACCCGAATTGGGCTAGGGTGGCGAGAGTGAGCGAAACACTCCGCTGACAGTCGGCGCTGGATGGACCCTTGACCAGAAGGTCATCCAGATAAGGAAGCACTGCTAACCCCTGGAGGTGCAGGACCGCAATCACTGCCGCCATGACCTTGGTGAATACCCGAGGGGCCGTGGCTAACCCGAAGGGGAGAGCCACGAATTGGAAATTATCCTCTCCTATCGCAAAACGTAACCAACGCTGATGTGACACTGCGATTGGCACATGTAGATAGGCATCTCTGATGTCGATGGACGCCAGGAACTCCCCTTGGGTCATAGAGGCAATGACTGATCGCAGAGACTCCATGCGAAAATGCCGCACCCGGACATGCTTGTTGAGAAGCTTGAGATCCAGGATGGGCCGGAAGGTACCGTCCTTTTTTGGAACTAGGAAGAGATTTGAGTAAAAACCTCTGAACCATTCCTGAGCGGGAACTGGGACAATCACTCCGTTTGCCTGCAAGGACGCCACGGCCTGCGAGAAGGCGGCGGCCTTGGAGCAGGGGGGAGTTGAGAGAAAAAAAATCTGTTTGGAGGGCTGGAAGAGAATTCTATCCTGTAGCCGTGAGATATGATGTCTCTCACCCACTGATCGGAGACTTGCTTTAACCAAGCGTCGCCAAAGTGGGAGAGCCTGCCACCGACTAAGGACGTGGCTGGAGCGGGCCGAGAGTCATGAGGAAGCTGCCTTAGTGGCAGAACCTCCTGCGGTCTTCTGCGGACGCGCTTTTGGGCGCCAGTTGGATTTCTGATCCTTGGCTGAGTTAGCGGACGAGGCGGAAGGCTTAGAGGATGACCAGTTGGAGGAACGAAAGGAACGAAACCTCGATTGATTCCTACCCTGGGCGGGTTTCCTGGTCTTGGTTTGTGGCATGGAAGTACTCTTCCCGCCAGTAGCTTCTTTAATGAGTTCATCCAGCTGTTCAAACAGCCGTGAACCAGCAAAAGGGAGCCCAGCAAGAAACTTCTTGGAAGCAGCATCTGCCTTCCACTCTCGAAGCCACAAAATCCTGCGGATAGCAAGAGAATTAGCTGAAGCCACCGCAGTGCGGTGAGCAGCCTCTAGCATGGCAGACATGGCAGATGAAAAAGCTGAAGCCTGAGCAGTTAAGGTAACCATCTCAGGCATAGATTCCTTGGTGAGGGAATGCATCTCCTCTAGAGAAGCAGAGATGGATTTGAGAGCCCACACTGCTGCAAAAGTCGGGGAAAACGTGGCCCCCGCAGCTTCATACACAGATTTGGCCAGAAGGTCAATCTGACGGTCAGTGGAATCCTTAAGTGAGGTGCCGTCAGCCACCGACACAACGGTCCGGGCTGAGAGCCTAGACACCGGGGGGGGGGGGGGGGGGGGGGGTCTACCTTTGGGGAGTGAGACCACTCCTTGACCACCTCAGGTGGAAAGGGAAAACGGTCATCAGAACCAAGCTTTAGAAAGCGTTTGTCAGGGCAGGCCCTGGGTTTGGTCACAGCGGTCTGAAAACTGGAGTGGTTAAAGAACACACTCTTCACTCTCTTAGGCGAGGTAAACTGATGTTTTTCTGCCAAAGAGAGTTGCTCCTCTGACACTGGCGGATTGAGATCCAGTACAGAATTAATAGAAGCAATCAAATCACTAAGATCTGAGTCACGCTCAGAGAAATCGATGGGATACATAGCCTCCGAGCCCCCAGTGAGGGCATCCTCCTCATCTTGAGAGTCAGCTCTTGAGACAGAGCCGTGGGATGGGGAGGGGGGGGGAACCCTGCGCCTTCTCTTAGGACGGGGTCTGGGATCAGATGATGAATCCTCCGTGAGCTCCGATGGACGGAGGTCAGAGGATAGGAGTCCTCTGTCAAGAGTATTAGAGGCACCCTGTGAGGGAGGCTGATGCATATTCATCAAAGTCCTGGACAAAAGTCCCATGGACTCAGCAAATGACTGGGATATGGACCTAGAAAAGGACTCTACCCAGGCCGGGGGTTCAGTCACAGGTGCAGCAGCAGCCTGAGAGACCACTAGGGGTGAGACTCCAGGCTGTGGCACCGCCAAGTTAGAGTAACCATCACAGTGTGGATAAATGCTCGGCTCAGGCAGGAGCTTACATGCAGTGCATGCAGCATAAAGCTTTGGAGCCTTGCTCCTTGTGTGAGACATGCTGCTGGAGTGGGGGCTTTGCAGAGAATGAACCCCAGGGAGAATATACAGAGGTCCACGACCGAAGACCGGCTGTGGCTTACCAGACCGCTGAGCGCGGTGTTGTGTGCCCTCCAGATCCCGAAGCCCGGTCCCCCAGTGCGCAGCACCTCAGCAGAGATGCAGAATGCAGGATGTCCCAGAGCAGAGTGAACTCTGCCTGAGAAATGGCCCCCGGAGCGAAGAGAGGGGGCGGGACTAGGGGCATGCCTATAAAAGAGCAGGAACTGGAGAGCTATAGAGACCTGCAGGGAAGGAGGGACGCCCCAGCAGTGGGGAGTGTCCCTCCCCTGTGTAGAACGGCCGCCGGGAGGAGCCGAACCTGTCCCTCTGCATGAGTGACATGTGAGGGCAGGAAAATGAAACTAGGCCTCCGGCGAAGCCGGGGCCTAAATTTAAGCGGCGAGGCCGACAAGCAGGCACCATCGGCGCGGTTCTCAGGCAAAAGCTAGAGAACCCGCCGGAAAAGTTAAAACAATCACATACAGCATACTCTCCCCTTACAATAAAGAACCGGGACCCCCAACATAAACGTCTCAGGTACTTAGCTGCTGAGACGCAGGGCCATGTCCCTGGGGATGAGTGCTCCGGTCCAACAGAATCCTCAAGGGGCTGTGGATGGAGACCGGACTCCTGCCAGGCATGGAGACCGTGCTGGCTCCCACTTCAAGCCAGAGCCCAGAAGGGATGGTGAAGGAGCGCGGCATGTAAGGCTGCAGCCTTGTAAATCAACCTTAACAACACCGCCGACAGTGGGGTGAGAAGGGACATGCCGGGAGTCCAGACATGGACCCGGTTTTCTTCAAACTCTTTCCAAAAGTCAAACAAATCAGATGAGAATGCATGTGTGGATGTATGCCTCCTGACACAAAGCAATAAACTGGCTAGGACTGGCTACCAGGGGGTGTATAAGCTCAGAGGGAGGAGCTACACTTTTAAGTGTAGTACTTTGTGTGTCCTCCGGAGGCAGAAGCTAAACACCCATGGTCTGGGTCTCCCAAAGGAACAATAAAGAAATATATATATTTATCTTGCCTCCCTCTCCTTTCCCTGTATTGAAGCACGAAAAAAAAATTCAAGAAATTCCCAAGACAAACTCAGTAGACTTTAGAAAGTACCTTTAAAAAAAATTCTCTGGGCAAATTTCCTTGGTGACAACATTGTGCACTTAGACGACACCTTTGTTGTCCTCAGGGGATACATAATAATGTTTCACTGAAATGCAAACAAACAATCAGCCAACCGGTTATAACCCTACATTCCAGCTCTCACTGACAACCACTGACGGGGAAGCTAAACAAAAGCTCATTGTCGAAAGCCAAGCTAACAAAAAATTGTTACGTAGTGGTTGATAAACCACGTCAGTTTTTGGCTCACTAAGGACATCCGATTGTCTACTGACCAGAACGCAACAGTCCCAGAGGCATATAGGAGAGTGTGAAGTTCAGGTCAGGAGACCAAGGGCTGGTATAGAAAACAAGGATATGTGAATGGGGCCTTAACCAGACAGTGTGGCCCATAGTTTTTTCCGCCCTTTACCATCAGATCTTTGACAGTTTGTCCAGATGACATCCTACGCATTATCAAAGTAGTGAAGACTGAAAACATCTCCCCACACACCATCAATCCAAATGGAAATTTGTCCATTTACACTGGTCTAATAGGTCCATGGTGTACAAGGATCAAAGGATTTTAGGGTAAACGAGCCCTAACCGGAACAATATTAAAATGAACCAACCATATATGCCTTACACTTTTTTTTTTTAAAATTCTATGTTCGCACTTAAAGAAGGGAATTTTGTTTACTTACCGTAAATTCCTTTTCTTCTAGCTCCAATTGGGAGACCCAGACAATTGGGTGTATAGCTACTACCTCCGGAGGCCGCACAAAGTACTACACTTAAAAGTGTAAGGCCCCTCCCCTTCTGGCTATACACCCCCCCGTGGGATCACGGGTTCCTCAGTTTTAGTGCAAAAGCAAGAAGGAGGAAAGCCAATAACTGTTTCAAAAACAAATTCAATCCGATAAACAACATCGGAGAACTGAACTTATCAACATGAACAACATGTGCACCCGAAAAACAAAATCCCTAAGAAAAAACAGGGCGGGTGCTGGGTCTCCCAATTGGAGCTAGAAGAAAAGGAATTTACGGTAAGTAAACAAAATTCCCTTCTTCTTTGTCGCTCCTAATTGGGAGACCCAGACAATTGGGACGTCCAAAAGCAGTCCCTGGGTGGGTAAAAGAATACCTCGTGATAGGGCTGTCAAGCAGACCTTTCCTACAGGTGGGCCACCGCCGCCTGAAGGACTTGTCTACCTAGGCCGGCATCCGCCGAAGCGTAGGTATGCACCTGATAATGTTTGGTAAAAGTGTGCAGACTCGACCAGGTAGCCGCCTGGCACACCTGCTGAGCCGTAGCCTGATGCAAACCCTTTTCGAATTGGTGAACTGGATGCGGACACAAAGACGGTAAAGTGATATCCTGATTGAGATGAAAGGAAGATACCACCTTGGGAAGAAACTCTGGAATTGGACGCAGAACTACCTTGTCCTGGTGAAACACCAGGAAGGGAGATTTGCAAGATAACGCCGCCAGCTCGGACACTCTCCGAAGAGACGTGACCGCCACTAGAAAAGCCACTTTCTGTGAAAGCCGAGAAAGGGAAATCTCCTTCATAGGCTCGAAAGGCGGCTTCTGAAGAGCAATTAGAACCTTGTTCAGATCCCAGGGCTCCAACGGCCGCTTGTAAGGAGGGACGATATGACAGACTCCTTGCAGGAACGTGCGTACCTTAGGAAGTTGCGCTAGGCGTTTCTGAAAAAATACGGATAGCGCGGAGACTTGACCTTTAAGGGAGCTAAGCGACAAACCTTTTTCCAACCCAGACTGCAGGAAGGAAAGAAAAATAGGCAATGCAAATGGCCAGGGAGAAACTCCCTGGGCAGAGCACCAAGATAGGAATATCTTCCACGTCCTGTGGTAGATCTTGGCGGAGGATGGTTTCCTAGCCTGTCTCATGGTGGCAACCACCTCATGAGATAAACCTGAGGCCCCTAGGATCCAGGACTCAATGGCCACACAGTCAGGTTCAGGGCCGCAGAATTCAGATGGAAAAACGGCCCTTGAGACAGCAAGTCTGGACGGTCTGGTAGCGCCCACGGTTGGCCTACCGTGAGGTGCCACAGATCCGGGTACCACGACCTCCTTGGCCAGTCTGGAGCGACGAGAATGGCGCGGCGGCAGTCGGACCTGATCTTTCGGAGCACTCTGGGCAACAGTGCCAGAGGTGGGAACACATAAGGTAGCCGGAACTGTGACCAATCTTGAACTAAGGCGTCTGCCGCCCAAGCTCGGTGATCGTGAGATCGTGCCATGAAAACCGGGACCTTGTTGTTGTGTCGTGACGCCATCAGGTCGACGTCCGGCATCCCCCAGCGGCGACAGATCTCCTGAAACACGTCCGGGTGAAGGGACCATTCCCCTGCGTCCATGCCCTGGCGACTGAGAAAATCTGCTTCCCAGTTTTCCACGCCTGGGATGTGAACTGCGGATATGGTGGATGCTGTGTCTTCCACCCACGACAGAATCCGCCTTACTTCCTGGAAGGCTTGCCGACTGCGTGTTCCCCCTTGGTGGTTGATGTACGCCACCGCCGTGGAATTGTCCGACTGAATTCGGATCTGCTTGCCTTCCAGCCACTGTTGGAAGGCTTGCAGGGCAAGATAGACTGCTCTGATTTCCAGAACATTGATCTGAAGGGTGGACTCTTTCCGAGTCCACGTACCCTGAGCCCTGTGGTGAAGAAACACTGCTCCCCACCCTGATAGGCTCGCATCTGTCGTGACTACCGCCCAGGATGGGGGTAGGAACGACCTTCCTTTTGACAAAGAGGTGGGAAGAAGCCACCACCGGAGAGAATCCTTGGCTGTCAGAGAGGGAAACATCCCTGTCGAGGGACTTCGACTTCCCGTCCCATTGGCGGAGAATGTCCCATTGTAGAGGACGCAGATGAAACTGCGCGAAAGGGACTGCTTCCATTGCTGCCACCATTTTCCCTAGGAAATGCATGAGGCGCCTCAAGGTGTGCGACTGGCCCTGAAGGAGAGATTGCACCCCTGTCTGCAGCGAGCACTGCTTGTCCAGTGGAAGTTTCACTATCGCTGAGAGAGTATGAAACTCCATGCCAAGATATGTTAGTGATTGGGTCGGGGTTAGATTTGACTTTGCAAAGTTGACAATCCACCCGAAACTCTGGAGAGTCTTCAGTGCCACGTTCAAACTGTGTTGGCATGCCTCTTGAGAGGGTGCCTTGATAAGTAGATCGTCCAAATACGGAATCACAGAGTGACCCTGCGAGTGCAGGACTGCTACTACTGCTGCCATGACCTTGGTGAAGACCCGAGGGGCTGTCGCCAGCCCGAAAGGTAGCGCTACGAACTGCAGGTGTTCGCTTCCTATAACGAAGCGTAGAAAACGCTGATGCTCTGGCGCAATCGGCACGTGGAGATAAGCATCCTTGATGTCTATTGATGCTAGGAAATCTCCTTGAGACATTGAGGCGATAACGGAGCGGAGAGATTCCATCCGGAACCTCCTGGTTTTTACGTGTTTGTTGAGCAACTTTAGATCCAGGACGGGACGAAACGACCCGTCCTTCTTTGGCACCACAAACAAATTGGAGTAAAAACCGTGACCTTGTTCCTGAAGAGGAACGGAAGACACCACTCCTTCCGCCTTTAGCGCGGCCACCGCCTGCAGCAGAGCATCGGCCCGGTCGGGCGGTGGAGAAGTTCTGAAGAAACGAGTTGGAGGACGAGAGCTGAACTCTATCCTGTACCCGTGAGACAGAATGTCTCTCACCCAACGGTCTTTGACCTGTGACAGCCAAATGTCGCCAAAGCGGGAGAGCCTGCCACCGACCGAGGATGCGGAAAGAGGAGACTGAGAGTCATGAGGAAGCCGTCTTGGTGACGGTTCTTCCTGCTGTCTTTTTTGGGCGTGATTGAGTCCGCCAAGAATCTGAGCCTCTCTGATCCTTTTGAGTCCTCTTAGACGAGGAGAATTGGGACCTGCCTGAGCCTCGAAAGGACCGAAAACCAGACTGACCCCTCCTTTGTTGGGGTTTGTTTTGTCTGTGTTGAGGTAAGGATGAATCCTTACCCTTGGAGTGTTTAATGATTTCATCCAAACGCTCACCAAACAAATCGGTCACGAGAAAAAGGCAAACTGGTTAAGCACTTCTTGGAAGCAGAATCTGCCTTCCATTCTCTCAACCACAAGGCTCTGCGTAAAACTACGGAGTTGGCTGACGCCACCGCCGTACGGCTCGTAGAGTCTAGGACAGCATTAATCGCGTAAGACGCGAATGCAGACATCTGAGAGGTCAATGGTGCCACCTGCGGAGCAGATGTACGTGTGACAGTGTCGACTTGTGTAAGCCCAGCTGAAATAGCTTGGAGTGCCCATACGGCTGCGAATGCTGGCGCCAACGACGCTCCAATAGCTTCATAGATGGATTTCAACCAGAGCTCCATCTGTCTGTCAGTGGCATCTTTAAGTGCCGCTCCATCTTCCACTGCAACTAAGGATCTAGCTGCAAGCCTGGAGATTGGAGGGTCCACCTTGGGACACTGGGTCCAGCCCTTGACCACGTCAGGGGGAAAAGGATAGCGTGTATCTTTAAGCCGTTTGGAAAACCGCTTATCGGGATAAGCGTGGTGTTTCTGGATTGCGTCTCTAAAGTCAGAGTGGTCCAGAAAAGAGCTTAATTTACGCTTGGGATATCTGAAATGGAATTTCTCCTGCTGTGAAGCTGACTCCTCCTCAGGAGGAGCTGGCGGAGAAATATCTAACATCTTATTGATGGACGCTATAAGATCATTCACTATGGCGTCACCATCCGGTGTATCCAGATTGAGAGCGGTCCCAGGATCAGAATCCTGATCAGTCACATCCGCCTCATCACCCATAGATTCATCCCGCTGGGATCCTGACCAGTGAGTAGAGTAGCCCCACATGCGGTACAGGCAGCATATAAAGTCTGTGCCTTGGCACCCTTGCGTTTAACGGACGACATGCTGTTGCCTCCTTGCAATCTAGGAGGGTATATAGCCGAGAATCACCAGCGACCGTACAGTGAAAAGTATTTGCAAACACAAAATACCAAGTACACAACGGCACAAGTGGGGGTGAGCCCTTGAGGGCTGCTTACCGCCCGCTGAAAAGCGGGTATGAGGTCGTAAAATCCCGTGTCTGGGTCTCCCAGGCTCCCCTCTCCAGCTCAGCGTGCAGACAGGAATGGCTGCCGGCGTCCTGTGAAGAGGGGCGGACCGTGGGCGTGCCACAAACAAAGTGCGGGAAACTGCGTCCTACTGTGCCTGGTGTGAGGGCTGGAGTATGTAAAACAGACTCCAGCCCTCAGCGCTGATGCTCTGTACGGCGTCCCGCCCTCCTCCTGACTGGCAGGTGCGGAGGCGGGAACGAGACGAACTAGGCCGCAAAAGCCGGGGACTGTAGTAATAAGCGCGGCCGTGATATATGCACGGCCAGCGCGGAAGTCCCCGGCGCACCACAAGTCCCAGCCGCGTCGCAGTGTGACTGACCCCAGCGGCCGGCGCGACCGTTCGCCCTAAGTCTACCCACTCAGCCAAGCTGTAGTGAGGAAATGGCACAAGCGCAGCAGCGCTGATGTCCCCGGCGCACTAACACACCCAGCCATGCTGCGGTGTGCGCGCGGTATGCACGGGGACACAGAGTACCTTGACGGAGCAGGGTCTGTCCCTGACGATACTCAGCTCCATATCCAGCGGCTTCTCCAGGGGCTGCGGATGGAGCACGGTCTCAGTGCCTGGAGACCGGTAAAGTCCCACTTCACCCGGAACCCTAATGGGGATGGGGAAGGAATCAGCATGTGGGCTCCAGCCTCCGTACCCGCAATGGGTACCTCAACCTTAAACACCGCCGACAGAAAGTGGGGTGAGAAGGGAGCATGCTGGGGGCCCTGTATGGGCCCTCTTTTCTTCCATCCGACATAGTCAGCAGCTGCTGCTGACTAAACAGTGGAGCTATGCGTGCGTGTCTGACCTCCTTCGCACAAAGCAAAAAACTGAGGAACCCGTGATCCCACGGGGGGGTGTATAGCCAGAAGGGGAGGGGCCTTACACTTTTAAGTGTAGTACTTTGTGCGGCCTCCGGAGGCAGTAGCTATACACCCAATTGTCTGGGTCTCCCAATTAGGAGCGACAAAGAAAAGAAAACCTGATGGCTCAGATGCCCCCAAATCACTAGAGCTTTAAAGGGAACCTGTCATGTGAAAAAACAACCACCAGGTTAAGTGTCCTGTACCTGCCCAGTGCCGGCACCAAGAGCCCTGAATGTTATTCCTCCTGGCAGCATTTGGCTTCCAGTCATAGGAGAGGCACAAGTTCAGTCACCGCTCAGTGAATGGAGAGAGGCGGCTGTAACCGCACCCCCAGCACTGACTGACAGCCGGCTTTAATGCTGAGTGGCTGTCAGTCAGTGTGGGCGGACATGTTTACAGCTACCGCTCTCTACACACAAAGCTTTGACTGAACCCACACCGGTACCACCCTTAGACTGGAAGCCAAAGACTGCAGGGAGGAAACTGAGGCGCCGGCACTAGTTTAGTCACCACTCACAGTATGGAGAGCGGTGTCTGTATCCGCACTGACTGACAGTTGGCTCTAATGCTGAGTGGCTGTTAGTCAGTGAGTGCGGGGTGACGTTGATACAGCCACCACTTACTATACACCAAGCTTTGACTGAACCCGTGCCGCTACCACCCTTATGACTGGAAGCTAAACGCTGCCAGGAGGAATATATAGAGGATTTTCAAGATGAAGCGTCAGGAGTACACCGCTCCTGGCCCTCTGGTTTTCTCCTTTGACCAGGGCTGATGCACTGCTGAAATTCCCAGACTATGAAGAAATTAAGTTTTATTCCAGTTCCTCCACATATACCAAGTATGTTTACTGTCACTTAAATGTGTATTTTTTTCCTTCTATTTTCCAATTTAAGAAAAATCAATTAACACAAAATCATACAAATGAAAAAGCCGTGCACCACTTTTTGTAGTTTAAGGATTTATTAATTCAAACATGCATGTAAAACACTAAATTGCATTAGCAAAAGATCAATGTAAAAACACTGTTCACAATTTTTTTTTCCTTTTCGTTTTTTTTTTTGCAACATTGCTGAAATGCGCTTTGAATTTGTTCGTGTTGTAGAAAGGTTGAGCTGTTTTGTCATTTCCTAATGGTGCTTAGTTAAAAGGATGTGCACCATGTCATTAATACTTGCCCTATAATTAAGACCTCACAGACCCTAGAGAGCAGAACCGATTCAAGGCAAAATGCGTAAAAAAAAAAAAAGGTAGAACGTAAAAAATAAAAAAATTAAAAAAAAAAAGATGACACTAAGAACAAAATATTAAAGTTACTGCATCTGTATGGCCGCTTCGGAGAGTCGCTGACTTAAGAAGGTCTAGCAGTTTCACATGATTTATACACCTAGTGTTATAAGAAAACCATTAAGAGAACACCTTTAAGCAAATTAACAAGAAAAGAAAAAAAAGAAATAAGTATCAGTATTGGATATAACTTTCATAAACTACAAAAAAAAGGCAAGTTACAATAATCAGATATTAGAATACAAGATACTTTACGAGCAAGCCAACATGGAAAGCATGTACAACTCAAAATCCGTGGGAATGACCGTTCTATGCTGTAAGGACGTCCGGGCACTGGGTACTACACTCCCGTAATACCTCCTCGTCATAATAAACGGAGGATTCAATGCCCTAATAATCGGGGGTTGTCTCACCCTACTGTAACCTTAACACGTCAGTATGGTTTTTTTTTTTTTAACCTAGTTTCAAAGCGGTAGTGTCACCTTTAAATACTGTTGCTTCTGTTTACTAGTAAAACCCGAAATCTATTTTACATTGCAGTCTTCGTTTTTTTTCTTCTTATGTCCAAAAGAGCAGATTAGTACCCTTTAACCAAAAAAAACTTTACTTGTAACCCAAGCAGTAAAAAGATACATAATATCTCTAACATTCCTAAATAACCATTTTGATTTACAATGCAATACAGTGACTTAAGATTAATAAAGTGTTTTAATATATGCAGTAAAGGCCCTCGCCTACCGGCAATGTGTGAACAGTATCGACTCGGATCGGTGTGGTCAGAAGTCGCATCGGAGTAAAAAGTCATTTCTTTATTATATAGAGTTTTAATGGCTCATGATTGTAGCATAAAATATGGAACCTATGGGTGGGCATTTTGGCAACAATTAATTAGTGGAAGGAAGAAAAAAGGTTTTTTTCAGAAAGGAAATAAGGCTAAATAGATTAATCTATCCTTGAGGAAGAGGGGGAGGGGGGTTGTTAGTAGGATCTGGAGAAAAGATGCATGTCACATGTGGGAGGAAATGAATTTAATATTCTGTAGATTCAAGATTATAGGCAGAGAATGAAGTATTACAAATAGGGCTGGGGGAGTTGGCATTGTAGGACTGGGGTAGGGGTAGGAGAGCGAGGATTACAAAAGCAGACATTTTCTCTTCCTCTTCTTCACTGGGGGTGGGCACAGAACTGCTCGTATTGCTTCGTCAAACACAGTCTTCAGTCCTCGCTGTGTAAGTGCTGAGCATTCCAAGTATTTCACCGCACCTGTGGGAAGAAAGCCAAACACTTATTTCCTGTGCTGGGGACCTCAGACTTGGATTATAGAAAGAAGGAACAGATCTAACACAAGTGAAGAAACTTTTTACTTCCCTGGGATCAACTACTGCGGCTTAATAAAAAAAAAAAAAAAAAAAAAAAAAAAGGTAAAAACCTCTATCACCTGCATCACAAGCAGCAGATGAGATAGAAAAGCAATCATCATGGCCTTTTCTTCATTTTCTCATAACAAAGAGCAATATAAATGTCCTATGATCAAATACACCTCTCCCAGTTTGGCCCTTTCACACAGTTTTTTGCCATCAGTCACAATCTGTTGGCTCGACAGATCCGTCGCAAATTGTGATAAAACTGATGCGACGGATCCGTTGAAAAAAACACAAAAAAACAAAAAAAATGCATCGCATCAGTTTTTTCAGCCCAACAGTGTTTTCCCCCATCTGAGCATGCTCAGTTAAAAAAAAAAAAAAACCTGAATCAGTCGCTGGATTCCGCCATTTGATCCTGCGCTCAGACTTCCAATATACCAAATGACGGATGGCGACGGATCGGTCGCTGTGTTTTTTCGACGTAGACAAAAAAAAAACCAAAAACGTTACTTTGTTTCCTTCAGACGGACAATTTTCGATGCATCCATCGAATGACAGATGAAACTTGAGACCGTCCATCGCTAATAAAGGTCTATGAGAAAAAAAAATGGATCCAGAGGCATCAGTTGCTGGATCAGTTTTTTCAAAATTCTACGGATTGTGACTGATGTGTGAAAGGGGCCCAAGTAGAGTCGCGCAAAAAAGATATGAGAAGGTTCAAGCACTGGGACTTTTACTGAGAGGCTAAAACGGGGAATTTTTATCCCCGTTCCAAAATGGAGTGGCGGTCAGACATTTATTCTTTATGTAGCAGCCAGAAAAATCTCCACGCCCCCCCCTCCCCTGGGACTAGTCGAACATATGTATGCTCACTCCATTCTAATGGGGATAAAAGTGCCCCATTCTGCCAATCGGTGAGGATGCCAACAATTGGATACCCACAGAAACACAAAAGTTATCCCCTATTCAGAGGGAATCTGACAGCAGGTTTTTGATATGTAATTTGAGAGCATCATCATGCTGGGGCTCAGACTGATTCCAGTGAACTTTCACTTGCTGATCGGCATGTTGTCATTTTGACACAGTCCCTGCTTTCTTTGCTGCAGATCAAACTAGCAGTGTTCAGAATACTGACATTGTGTTAAAAAATAACCTTACAATAAGATTGTCCTCACCACTATAATTACAGCAATACAAAAAATGTCCAGTTATTTATTAATTGTTAAAAAAAAAAAATTAAATTTAAAAAAAAAGTTTGCAAAAAAATAAAATAAAAATAAAAATTTGTGCGGTTGTCACCACTTTCCAAGATCCATTGTTTATTTTTTTTGGTCGATGGAGCCATGAGATTGCTTATTTTTTGCGGTGAGACTACGTTTTTATATTTATAATGTTTTGATTGCTTGTGGCAGCTTTTTTTGTGGTATTGCGGTGTCCAAAACAAAATGCAGTTTGTGTTTGAGAGGGTTTTTTTTTTGTTTATTGATTGTGTTAAATTAGTTTTATATTTTGATAGATTAGACTTTTTTGAATTCAGAGACGCCATGTGTTCTTAAATTTTCTATTACAGACGAGCGGACCTGAACTTTAGAGTTGTGTGTTCGTACAGAACAAGTGTTGGAGGAGTTCGGGTGATTTATGTATGCAAACCACTCGAGTGAGCATGGCTCTGCTCGGGTATACTCCATGCTCGACCCAGTTTGAGCACCCAGAAGTGATGTTTATGGCTGGCTATATGTGAGCTGAGACCCACACTGCCTAATCAGTGACTTCCAACAATGCTCGGATCAAGTCCGGATGCAGAACCGAACTTTATCCAAAGTCTGGCTGAACCTGCAGAACCGAACTTCCATGGGTCCGCTCATCTGTAGATGGGGCAAAAAAGGGGCAATTTGAACTTTTTCTTTCTACTTTTCACTGTTCTTAACCTGCAAATGTCTGAACAATTGTGCTATGTACAATAATGCCACAGGATTGCTGCATATAGTGCAAGTCAGTGTCTCCTATGAAGCCCGGCCACAGTGTTTCAAAGGAGAGCTGTAATGACAAACACAAGGGTCTCCAGCAGACACCCCCTGCTGTCTTTGCAACCCACAAATCACGTCACTGGCCTGCTGATGGGAGCTTAAATTTGGTGCGCCCCCATGCCGGCGCATGTTAAATGCCACTGTCAGAGTCTGCCAGTGGGATTAACAGGTTAACAACCGTGGGCAAAGATCCATTCGCAATTGCTAGCGGCAGGTCCAAGCTGTAATGCACAGCCATTAACTACCAGGTATGGGGTGGGCCCTTTCCCATACACCGGCTTCCGACTAGTGCCGTACATGTATGGCAGATGTCGTGAAGGGGTTAAGACCGGCTCAGACGGCCTCAAATTGTTAATTGTTTTCACTCTAGAAGGAGAGCAGAGCTCAGGTTTTTCCATCTCTTCAGTTTCTTTAAGTGAGGGATTTATGGCGTGGGCCTCTACTAAAACTTAAGTGCAGTCATACTTACGTTTCTCTTGGTACACACACACATAATTATATAATATTATATATATATATATATATATATATATATATATATATATATATATATATATATATATATATATATATATATATATATATATACATATATATACACACACACACACACACACACACATACATATATATGTGTGTGTATATATAATATATATATATATATAATATATATATATAATATATATATATATATATATTATATATACACACACATATATATTATATATACACACACATAAATATGATAAATGATATATATATATATAGATAGATAGATATATATATATATATATATATATATATATCTATCTATGTGTGTATGTATGTAATATATATATATTTTATACACATATGTATGTGTGTGTATACACACACACACACACTTTTGCATTAAAAAAAAAAAAAAAAAAAAAAAAAAAAAAGATACATATTGCCACTTGGCTACAACCCAGGTTTATATAGGATCTGATCAATTACACTTTGACTCCATTCCCCCGTGCCAATTATGGGAATTAATTTCCTCAATTGGCGATTGTCACTTTTTGCATGAGTTTAATTACTACAATGTTTCTCAATAACTATATGCTATATCCTAAAATGATCCTTCGCAATACCCCGGCATCCCAATATCCTCATCAGCCCAGCAGCGATCCCATAGAGGGCACCTTTCACATCATTACAGGTCGTCCACCACAAGCACTACTGACTGTGCATATTTGAAAAAGGTTGGTGAGACCGAAACATCAAAATTGTATTTGCACACTACCCATGGTGCCTCTTATTAAAGGGATCTTTTAGGCTATGTGCGCACTTACCGGATTTTTCGCGGATTTTGCCGCGGATTTGCTGCATGTTTCGCTGCAGAAAATGTTCATAACATCTCTGCAGTGAATCACCAGCAAATCCTATGGAGAAAAAAAATCCTGTGCGCACTGGGCGGAATTTGACAGCTGCGTGTTTTGCTGCGGAAATCCCGCAGCAAAAACAAGTGCATGTCACTTCTTTTCCGCACATCGCTGCGGGATTTCACTCCATTGACTCAATGTTAATCATGAAATCCCGCAGGGAATAACGCAGGCAGCAAATTCTGTGCGGTTCACTGCGTTTTGCTGCGTTATTCCCTGCGGTATTTCGCGGTTTACCTCCGGTAATGTACATCACTTGCTTGCGGTTTTGCAGGGAAGTGATGTCATTACAGGAACAGGAAGTCGTGCAGAGAGAAAACACACACACATCACAGACATAGAACACATCACAGACATAGAACACATAGACACAGACACATAGAACACACATAGAAAGAAAACGGAAATATAGAAAAAAAAGAACGTGGGCTCCGCTACATATTCACCGTCCAGCCGAGGTAAGCACACAGCGGCGGCCCGGTATTCTCAGGCTGGGGAGGGAGAGGGGCAGGGGTAATGTCCCCCACCTCACTCCCCCTCCGGCAGCCGAGAATATCAGCCGCAGCTGCCCCGGCACTGTCGCATGCAATATGCGGCACTGCCGGCGTGTCCTCGGCTCTTCTTGCCACCGTGTAGCAGTGGTGGCAAGGTAATACAAGGGTTAATGATGATGGGGGACCACCGCCATTAACCCCAGGCTTGATCATGGCAGCGTCTATGTGACAGCTGACATGATCAACCCGTAAGTAAAGTGAAGAAAACACAGACACCAAAAATTCTTTATTTTAAATAAAACAAACAAGCCTCGTTCACCAGTTTATTAACCCCTCCCGCACCAAAGCTCCGGCGTAATCCACACAGCTCCGACTCCGGCGTCCTGCACTGCTGACATCCAGCCGCGATGTGTCACAGACACAGGCTGAATGCAGCAGACAGGAGAGGTAATTATCGGTCATTTCCCACGGCCGGTAATGTGAACTCACTGCCGACCGTGGGAAATGCAGCGATCTGTCCTCTATCTATCCCTCTATCTGTCAGTTAATCTATCCCTCAATCTATTCTTCTGTCTATCTATCTACTCAGAATTAAATGACTTTTTTTTTTTTTTTTTTTTTTTCAATGTGCTTTATTGCAGTGAATGCAATAAAGCACATCCCAACCCGCACGCGGCAAAACCGCGGCAATACCGCGAACAATACCGCGGTAAAACCGCGGCAAACCGCGGCAAACCGCATGCGGTTTTCGGGTGCGGTTTCCCGCGGTTTTTTACCGCGAGTGCGGTAATCTTTGAGAGGATGCGGAATTTTCTCAAGAAAATTCCATTTCCCAGTGCGCACAGAGCCTTATTGTAGGTTTGTCTAATGTGACAGGTTCTGCTAACAAGTGACTGGACATCTACACCGGTCCTTTATCATTAATGAGCCCACCATGTAGAATAAATCTCCGTGGTACTTTCCCCTGCATACACGTGACCATTATGAAATACAAGCCCTTTATTTATGCAGGTTTTCCCCTGCTGGGAAGTTCTGTATGAAAACGATAGTGATCTATGATGCTGAAGAACCTGTTATTCCAGTGCGGATGATCTTTTCTTAGATCTAGACTGAACAAATAATTTTTCCCCAACAGTTAAACAAGTCATACCGATCTCTTTTGCCATGGCAAGTCCCTGAGGATAGGTGATGGGTGTAAGCTTCTTCTCTTTCAGCTTCTCAATTGTGTCTTTATCGTCTCTCAAATCAAGTTTTGTGCCCACCAGGATAATGGGAGTGTTAGGACAATGGTGTCGGACCTCCGGGTACCACTATGCGAGAAACAGGGAAAATATAATAAGCAGCGACATCGTCAGCAGAGTGGTGTAGATCTGGCTCGTGTCTGCTCTAATAAACCTTTTAAACAATGAAGCAGCTTAACACTAACCCCCATGACAGAAGTCAGGACTCGCTCCAGTCCAAACACCCAGGCCCCTGGCTCCAGCGCGTCCCCCCCTATTTACATCAGCGCTTCATTTTCACCAGACTGTGAACTTCTCACCCCCCAGAACAAAAACTCTCCAACCTGCGGCCTATAAACATCCCCGCATTCCTGCACCCCCCCAGTGGAAGTGCGGGCTTACCTTCGCACGGACATTTTCAAAGGAAGCCGGGCTCACGAGCGAGAAGCAAATTAGAAATACATCCTAAAAGACAAGAAACCAAGAGTTAATCGCCTTCATCAGACATACGATTCAGACACGGAACTTAAGACTCTGCAAAGAGGTCA
Organism: Anomaloglossus baeobatrachus; assembly: GCF_048569485.1. NCBI lineage: Eukaryota > Metazoa > Chordata > Amphibia > Anura > Aromobatidae > Anomaloglossus > Anomaloglossus baeobatrachus. Next base: position 246,522,052 of record NC_134359.1, read on the forward strand.
AGAAAGCAAATATTACTTGGAAGGGAAAAGTGTGCGGTAAATTTAGAATCAGGGAAGTGCAAACCACATTGAAAACGTAAGAACATTGAAATGAAATTAATTCTTCCTCTTTATTTCCCCAGTGAGGGAAGTTTTAGATTTTAGATCAAAAAAGGGACATAAAAAGCATTAATTGTGCTCTGCAAGCAAGGCGACACTTCCCGCAGATCGCAGCCTTCACCGAGAGAAGGTGGCGGACATGACAGACGTGGCGGACCGCGCCGTTAGCTGCAGGCTTTCATTAACTCACCGAAACATTGGCAGCTTTGGGGCTCGGGCCTAAAGCCTAACAAAAAATATTCAGATTCAAAAGCAGAGTTTAGCGCTTTATGGATGCTCGCCTCCCTCTCGTGACGGGGAGGAATTACCGCCCCCGGCTTGTGCAATGAGGGGCAAGACTGGCGAGACCCAAAGATGAAGGGAAAGCAAAAAGACAGATGGAAGCGGAGAAGTCCGCGGTATAGTGTAAGCAAGAGAAAGACTGTAGATCACCACTGATGGGGCAGATTATAGGCTGCTAGAACTGGTCTGGCCATCGGGGCATGAGCACAATCACTTTCTTTCATACAGGAAGCAATCACTCCCTCCGGAAGAAAAAAAACCCCAAATACCTTGAAGGATCTTTGCAGCTACTGGGTGGGGACATGATTGCTAAAGATCTAAATATCCCCCCTATACAGATAGTCCACCGAATGGTAGCTACTTAGTAGGTAAAGGCCCTGTCACGCACACAGAAAATCTTTGGCAGATCTGTGGTTGCAGTGAAATCATGGACATATTGTTGCATTTGTACACAGCCACAAACCTGGCACTGATTGTCCACAATTTCACTGCAGCCACAGATCTGCCGCAGATTTATCTGTGTGTGTGGCAGGGCCTTAAAAATATGTAGCCCCGTACAATGGATTCAGACGGATCTGTTTTAGGGGAAGGAAGGGAAATAATTCAGCAGAAACTTTTCTTAAAGCACCATGGAGGGTCACCAGTCGTGACGATACATGTATCACTAGTGTTTAGTGAGTAGATGACTATTCATACTCGCTAAGCTGTTAGCGAGTACTGTCCGCTACACGCATATTCGTTATGAGTAGTGGGCGTAGTGTAAGTCAATAGGAAACACCAAGGTTACTTACTGGTAGCCAGTTTTTCCAGAACCCATGACAGCACCCGGTGCTGCCAAGGGTGAAGGGAAAACACCAAGGTTACTTACCGGTAGTCGGTTTTTCCAGAACCCATGACAGCACCCATATAATCACGTGGTGCTGTCATGGGTGAAGGGAAAACACCAAGGTTACTTACCGGTAGTCGGTTTTTCCAGAACCCATGACAGCACCACGTGATTATATAAAGGAAAATACTCGCTAAGGAGCGAGTAACCCAAAAGCCATACTATTCGCTACGCACACGAAAAGTACGACTTTCGGGTTACTTGCTACTTAGTATTTCCCATTGACTGTCACCACACCCGCTACTTGTAACGAATATGTGCGTAGCGGACAGTACTTGCTAACAGCATAGAGAGTATGAATAGTCAGCTGCTCGCTAAACACTAGGTGTCACATTTCCCCTTTATGAATAGGGCTAGCATGTCAGCGTGAAGACTTGTCCCATGGGTACACCTAATAGTAAAAGTTGTGTGTGTATACTTTTCTCAGGGGAATTAAGAAAAGTTGCTTAAGAATTGGTATTTTACACTTCTTTTCTGCTGAAAACAGACATGTCAGGAAAGCAGAGATGTAATGGTCTTTGCCAGGTGTTAGGCACAGCCCCGGATGATTTTACTAGCCGATCAGCAGCATATGAAGAATATGCACAAGTCTAAGCCATCACACGTCCCTCCAAGAAGAAACACTAGCCAAGATTATTAATATGTTCTATCAAGAATGAACACAGCAAGCAAAATGGCTCAAGCCTTCCACATCTGATCGATACATGCAAAACACTTAAGCAGGAGGAATTCTGCATTGCCAAAAAGCGTTCAGACGCCAACAACAAAAAAAGAAACAGATACTTACCGTCTGTGGATAAGATAACGGACGCAGCCTATCATAATCTTCTTGTCCAGCAGTATCCCACAATCCTAAATTCACTGGTTTTCCATCCACCATCACATTGGCAGAGTAGTTGTCAAATCTGAGTATCAGCGGGTAAGAAAGAAAAAGTCAAAATTAAATATACAGGCCGTGGATTTTAAAAATCGGAACATGTCAGTTTCTGCTGTGGATGCAGATGCTCTGCAGTACACGGAGTAAGATCTGCAGAGAATCCGCACATTTTCCACAACAAAATCCACAGTGGTATTTTTTTTTTTTTCAGATTTTTATCCAATGGATCAAGAGGGTTAGAGGAGTCCAAGAAACGGGCTTCAGGTGACAAAAGGACAATCCAAAGGAAGGGAAGACCGGTCAGTCAGGGGTAACCCCACCTACCCCAGGAATTTACTATCCTTATGTTTGCAGCCCTGTCGTATAGAAATGCTCGTCTCAAAAAAAAAAAAAAAATTCATCGGTGACTTCCATTCAAAAAATGGTGGGTGTTCTTGGAGACCACCATTGTCTACCGACAGACTTCTCAGTAATTAATAAGGACGCGATTAGAAGCAGCCTGTCTGATGTCGCTTCTAGGGTCAATAAAGAAAACCCAGGTCCCCGGCATCCCCTTACTGTAACCTCCTGGGCCCAGTGTTCCCTTATTACTAGACACTCCACAATAGCGGGCGGGATGTTCCCGGGGCCCTACGACACTCGGGGCACACACCCAGGAGCTGGGGGTGAAACCAATGCATTCTGGCTATGGGGTAATATGTATGATCTAGGAAGTACAGTAATGGGGCTCTCAAAATAGCTAGATCAACATTAAGAGGGGGGGGGGGGGGGGTGAGGTCCTTCTCCATTGTTCATCATATATGGGGCCAGGAAAATATATAGTAGCTCTACAGCAGGAGACCACCAACTTACACAACACCAATGTATATCAGTGACCAACATCTATAGGGGGTGTACCGGTCTACGTGAAGTGTCCAGAGACGGACGGCATTATGGGAACAGCGCAGCTCGCTGAGCAATGACGTTCCCGTAATTTCTATTCACTTCATGGATGTCCCAGAAGCTGCACATCACAGCTGCCTGTCAGAATATGGCCGTTGCTGGAGTTTATGAGAAATCAATTCGTAGGACCCAGTATTGCAACCATATCAGTGGTCTTTGGCCGCTGGCTGGGAGCCTTGAAAACCTCCTCCTGGCATCCACAGCTCGACTTTTGATTCGCCCGCGCCAAGGACGTCCCGCCCCCGCCAAGGACGTCCCGCCCGGCTAGCTAATCAAGAGCCACAGACGATAAGAGGCGACTCAGTGCTGCTCTCTGATGGCTGAATCTACAGACCGGGCTGCTGGACTGGGTCCTGCATGTGGATTTCTGCTGCATATAGACAGCTTTGCTCATCGGAGTCATTTACGGCAGAGAAGGTAATACACCTGATGATTAAAAGTTCAACCCACACACAAATGAATAAGTGTTCATGAGAACAACATTGGGCCATGATACTTACACAGTTGGGATGTATTCTCCCGGGAATGCATTTGTAGTGTAACTGATGAGCAAACAAGTCTTACCAACAGCTCTGGAATAAGAAACAAAAACACAGGTCAATGATGAAGAAATGAATGTACATGTAAGGTTACTTTACCAATACGCCTAGCAGACACTAGCGGCTTATCTTACCCATAACATACTGTATTTTACCCTATGGATACACTCACAGATGAGGGACTTGAGGGATAGGCATTACATCCCAAACTATAGCAGTGTAACTGCAGCCCATAAGCTTTTTTTTTTTCTTTTTAACACTATAGAAGCCCTGAACTACAGAGTAAGCGTATCCTTAATCCAGGTCAGCATCCTCCTCCATGGTATGGCCCCCAGATACAAGAGGTCAATCCTGTTTATAGAGTCTAGCTCTCATCAGTGCAATCATTTCTGACCAACTTTGCAATTTACTTGTCGTTATAAAACGCTCTCCAAGAACAGAGGGGATTTTCAATCTTAAGAGTTTACTGCTTGTTGCCTAGGTTACTGATCTCATTGGTAAAGGAGTCCAGCGCTTACAAGCTCTTACCAGTAGAGCTTGCAAGGGCTGCTCTAAAGCTATCCTGGATGGCTGGAGCTCACTGTTTGCCGCTGATCTCGGGCAGCACAGGGTTCCTGTGTTTTGATGCTGGAGAAGCAAAGCTGCCTCTACTTGCCACATTAGAGAGCACACAGACAGCGCCAGTAGCGCGATGATGATGCTGGTCCAAAATGTCAGTCAAGCAGGAAGGCAACAATCCTCCCCGCATAAAAGGCAGGAAAGCGCTGAATTCCCAAAATCCACAAAAATGGTACAGCCCCTTTAAAAAAAAAAAAAAAAAAAAAAAAGCTCATCTTCACCTGTGCAGGTGCTATTCCGGTGGTGTACGCAATTGTGTTCATGTGAGGTTGTGACGCCAATCACTGCCAGCTTCTGTCTCCGCCTTCAGATAAATAATTAATCAGCAGGAGGCGAGAGCTGCGGCTGACTTATTGATTAATCATTTGTTCGAAAGAGGGGAGATATAAGCCGGCGGTGATTGGGTGCAGTGCTCGCGTGAGTCACAACTTCACATGGGCCCTGGGAATGCGAGCACCGACACTGCTGGAATGGCGCCTGCACAGTAGGGGAGTATAAAGTTTGTGTTTTTTTTTTTTATTATTAGGCCTTGTGCGCACACTGTTTTTCGCTGCGCTTTTCAGTGCAATTTGTTGTCCTAAACTGCATGCAGTCTATGAGATTTTAGAAAGGCTGTGCACACGTTGCTTCTTTTTTCCTTGCAGTTTTGGTTGCAGAAAAAAAAAAGCAGGTCACTTTTCTGCATTTTTTTCCCATTGACAATGTTAACACAAGCCCCAAACTTCCTGGATTCTGCCAATCTTTTCTGTTTTGTGATGCATCGCTCCATTGCAGAGATATTGACATTTGTTGCTTTGGAGCGCACCATGTGAAATCTCTACTTGCAGACCAACAGCGCGTCTTTTCTGCGGGGTGTGCACTTTCACGCTCCCTTACAGATGCTGCTGAATCAGCTGCTGAGCTGCGATTGGCAGTGTCTGTATAAATGTGCAGAATGGTTCTATTGGATTAAAGGATCCCTCACGGCTCAAACACAATATAAACTGTTAAAATGAGATCTCCCTCTCCATGTGCTAAGATATTACAGGTACAACGTTATCGTCCCAGTGGCCCTATGACAACTATTCCTGACTTGTGCTCTGGCAGCTCAGACTGGTCACAGCGGGGGCTGCTGGTATCCTTTGAGTACACGCACATGGTCCCTCTCCTGCCGCGCTTTTGCCAGATGTTACACTGTAGTGAATGACTTCTCATGAAATCTACTCCGCTCCACAGGAATAGGTTGTTCTCAGAACCCCAATATAAAAAAAAAAAAAAAAAAAAAAAAAAAAAAAAAAAAAGGGGGGGGTGAAACCCTCCCCCCCCAAAAAAAAACAAGCAGTAGATGCCATCATCCTGGCACACTTCTATTCTATACATGGTCCCTCCTTCTGACCTACAAAAGGCCTATAACAGACCAGGGGTTACCCATTTGTTGACAAACTCCAAATTCCATAAGGTTTTGAGCATAAATGTGAACATGATGAAAGGATCTGGCATGTGTACGTGCCGCTGCCAGAATAATCACCAGAGCTAATGAGATCTGATCGCAGCCAGACTGGTCCATGTGGCCAGCAGCTCCTATAGGTCTCTCTACTGGCTACGAGAAGTCCCATCTGCCCATCTTGCATAACTATACAGATTTATACACTGAAAATATAAACACTTGTTTTTGCTCCCATTTTTCACGAGCTGAACTCAAACAAAGCTTTCTCTATATATAAAATCTTTTTCTCTTAAATATTGCACAGGGCAGATGGCAGACTGTGTACGGCGTAGTGAGTGGTTTGCTGATGTCACCGTTGCGACTTGAGCGGCCTATGGTGACGGTGGGGGTTATAGAATGGTAGAGTTGGAAGGGACCTCAAGGGCCACCGGGTCCAACACCCTGCGAGTGCAGGTTTTCCTAAATCATCCCAGCTATGTTTATCCAGTTTATGCTTGAAGATTTCCATTGGTGGAGAGTTCACTACCTCCCGTGGTCGCCTGTTCTGGTGTAGACTGGCGTAATATGGACAACGAACACCGGTGTATTTTATAAATGCCTTCTTGAATGCACAGAGACCCCGTGACGAGATCCCGAGGCCCATCATTCTGCCATTCCTCCACAACCATCACCTCATGTTGTAGGTGATACAGTCATATGAAAAAGTTTGGGCACCCCTATTAATGTTAACCTTTTTTCTTTATAACAATTTGGGGTTTTGCAACAGCTATTTCAGTTTCATATATCTAATAACTGATGGACTGAGTAATATTTCTGGATTGAAATGAGGTTTATTGTACTAACAAAAAATGTGCAATCCGCATTTAAACTAAATTTGACCGGAGCAAAAGTATGGGCACCCTTATCAATTTCTTGATTTGAACACTCCTAACTGCTTTTTACTGACTTATTGAAGCACTAAATTGGTTTTGTAACCTCATTGAGCTTTGAACTTCATAGGCAGGTGTATCCAATCATGAGAAAAGGTATTTAAGGTGGCCACTTGCAAGTTGTTCTCCTATTTGAATCTCCTATGAAGAGTGGCATCATGGGCTCCTCAAAACAACTCTCAAATGATCTGAAAACAAAGATTATTCAACATAGTTGTTCAGGGGAAGGTACAAAACGTTGTCTCAGAGATTTAAACTGTCAGTTTCCACTGTGAGGAACATAGTAAGGAAATGGAAGAACACAGGTACAGTTCGTGTTAAGCCCAGAAGTGGCAGGCCAAGAAAAATATCAGAAAGGCAGAGAAGAAGAATGGTGAGAACAGTCAAGGACAATCCACAGACAACCTCCAAAGACCTGCAGCATCATCTTGCTGCAGATGGTGTCAATGTGCATCGGCCAACAATACAGCGCACGTTGCACAAGGAGAAGCTGTATGGGAGAGTGATGCGAAAGAAGCCGTTTCTGCAAGCACGCCACAAACAGAGTCGCCTGAGGTATGCAAAAGCACATTTGGACAAGCCAGTTACATTTTGGAAGAGGGTCCTGTGGACTGATGAGACAAAGATTGAGTTGTTTGGTCATACAAAAAGGCGTTATGCATGGAGGCAAAAAACACGGCATTCCAAGAAAAGCACTTGCTACCCACAGTAAAATTTGGTGGAGGTTCCATCATGCTTTGGGGCTGTGTGGCCAATGCCGACACCGGGAATCTTGTTAAAGTTGAGGGTCGCATGGATTCAACTCAGTATCAGCAGATTCTTGACAATAATGTGCAAGAATCAGCGACGAAGTTGAAATTACGCAAGGGATGGATATTTCAGCAAGACAATGATCCAAAACACCGCTCCAAATCTACTCAGGCATTCATGCAGAGGAACAATTACAATGTTCTGGAATGGCCATCCCAGTCCCCAGACCTGAATATCATTGAACATCTGTGGGATGATTTGAAGCGGCTGTCCATGCTCTGCGACCATCAAACTTAACTGAAGTGGAATCGTTTTGTAAACAGGAATGGTGAAATATACCTTCATCCAGGATCTCATTAAAAGCTACAGGAAGCGACTAGAGGCTGTTATTTTTGCAAAAGGAGTCCGAGCTACAAAATATTGATGTCACTTTTATGTTGAGGTGCCCATACTTTTGCACCGGTCAAATTTTGTTTAAATGCGGATTGCACATTTTCTGTTAGTACAATAAACCTCATTTCAATCCAGAAATATTACTGAGTCCATCAGTTATTAGATATATGAAACTGAAATAGCTGTTGCAAAAACCCAAATGGTTATAAAGAAAAAAGGTTAACATTAATAGGGGTGCCCAAACTTTCATATGACTGTAATACACGGCCCCATGGTGCAAGGATCTGTACACAATTCCTGGAAGTTGAAAACATCCCAATTCTTGTATGGTATCAACTATGCAAAAGGAGATGAGTGCACTGCGTGAGCAAATCCAACAAGCAAAATGCTTCTTTTCCATGACATTATCTGTCAATCGAGGCCTCTCTACAGACACAGTCAGCAGATCCCATTGACACCGCCAGGTTTGGCTAACTTTAATCTTTATAGGGGCCTTAGCTTAGCCTGCATACCAGCAAAAAAGTCACACCAGCCTTAAAGGGGTTGTCAGGCCTAACATTGACAACCCCACAAATCAGACGTTCCTGATGTCCAAAACTACACAGTTGCACATTGACAATGGAATAGTGACAACGACTGGGTACCGATTCAAAGAAATAGGGCGCGGGGGTCAATGTTAAAGTCCTTGACAACTGCTTTAATGCAAAAATGTTAGTATATCTTGCAATGTTAAAATTCTTTTCTTATCTACATAGCCCCCAGCTCCCTACTTCTTCCTTTTCTAGACGGGACAGTACATAACCATTTTAGTCAAACAGTGGCCACAATGGTCATATGCTGACTCTGCTGGAAAAGCCAGCAAGGAGATCATCAAGGACATGAGTCGGCAGGAGAGTGTAAAAATATATATATCAGGTCTAGGATGGTATGAGAGAGAGAAAAAAACCCCCGAAAAGCCCCTTTAACAAGTATTGGATGTCATTTCGTTATGGAAAAAGTGGGATAGAAAGGTTTAAAAGGCGTTTTGGATTTGGGAGACAAAGTTGCACTATATGCAGATGAGGTTTTGCTATTTTTTAGCAAATGCCTCGGATTCCTTACCTCGGGCAATGGAGGTGATACAATCTTACAGGAAATATCCTGGGCAGGTCAAAATCGGTTATCATGCCATTAAATGAGCGGAAAGGGCAAGAACATACTATACATAGTTCAGGATTACAACAGCCATCACTATTCAGATATTTGGGCTGAGCTGAGGGCTGGAAAGTAAAAGGGAGGGGAGCATCATGGCTGGTATTGGTCTACATGTTTAGGCCTTTTCGGAATTACAAGAGGAGTAGGGGCTTAATAAAGAGATTTCTATAAATATCTTCAGTTACATTATGTATTTAAGGCTAGTTTCACACCTGCGTTGGACGGGATGCGTAGCATTGCGTTGTGTGACGCATGTAACGGATGCGTTGCATATAGTGGCACAACGCATGCTACAGATCGTACAAAATAACGCAATCCGTTATAGCTTTTTTTCCTTGACTTTACACATCTGAGCATGCGCAGTGGTGTAAAATCAGCTGCGTTAACGGAATCCGTCAAATGACGCATTCTAACGGAATCCGCCACCATAGGCGTCCATTATAAAAACAACGGACGCCTAACGGATTCCTGCAGGTTGCGTTTTTTTGACACTCCGCCAAGTGCAGAAAAACGCTAGATGCAGCGTTCCATCCGCCCGACGCAGCGTCAAAATAACGACGCTGCGTTGTCCAGCGGATGCAACGCAGACACTTGCGTTACAGTGCGTCGTCAATACAAGTCTATGGAGAATAGCGCAGCCCGTTAACGGACTGCGCTATTCTCCATAGTGACGGAATGCGCTGAACGCAAGTGTGAAACTAGCCTAATACAGACCTCAGGAGATGGCCTGACTTTCAGCAAAACATATACAAATGAATGGTCAATTAGTTGGGTCGTCAGGGATTATTATGATGCTGTACAGATCTTTGTTATCATTGGTGCGGAGTAACTGTCCTATACGCAGTAGGGAACGATCCGGGAGCGGAGATTGGACCAATAGAAGAGGCTCAGTGGTTGGAAATATTGGAGAGGATTCTGCAGTGAAGCTCATTAAGTTTGTTGGATACACAAAGTCTATAGAACACCTGAGCTTATGTTTAAAATTGGGGTTAGAACGGACGCAAGATCCTTGATGTGACGAAGATGCGGCAACTTTACTACTGATTATGGGGTTTTGTACCGAACTGGAAAGAGACTGGAGAAAAGTAATGGAACTGATTGCCGGGAGTCTAAGATAGTCCTGGAAACAGCTGCATCAGTTTGTGTATTGGGTTATGTGGAGGAAACTCAGATAAGAGTCTGGTGAAGCGGCCATAGGTCGTATGTGATATCAGGCAGGAAAACTAAGAGCAACATCAGCTAGATACTAAAAGGTCCAACTAAAAAGGAGTATATTAACAAACTGCTTTATTAACTTGAAAAATACAGAATATACACAGGTAGAGAGGTACTCGTTCTAAATTTGAGCAACTATGGGCTCCATGGATTTATAAATCAGGGCCAGAAACTGGTGAAGAATAGACTGGGACTGATCTGAGGCAGAAACTATGGAGTAGGGGTCTTGTTTTAGGACCTTTGAGAACATTATACTTGACTAATGTAATGGGAATGAGATCTGTGCTGTAATGAAGTGGATATATAGAGATATATAGAGATATATAGAGATATATACTTCCAATAGGTGGCGCTGTGCTAGAGTTTGTCTCCTTTACTGGAGAGACAATTTGAATATTTCCCAGAGGGGCATTGCAGCTATAAGTCCCCTTACCTGGCAGCCAGACTGGCTTGCAAAGTCTCCTTAAGGAGAATAGTGTTCCCCCGTGGTCCCCACATAGCTTTCTCATGAGCCAGATCAGACACCCCCATACTTTGCACTGACGAGGGGCAAGCACCCCGAAACACCGTGTCTGCAAATTGGGATTCTGATCTGGCTTATATATCCTGAGTCATATTGCAAAGGATTGTTGAAAATCCACTTGTGACTTTTAGGATCGCTACTTCCAATAGGTGGCGCTGTGCTAGAGTTTGTCTCCTTTACTGGAGAGACAATTTAGAGATATATAGAGATATATAGAGATATATAGTGTTTAAAGGGAACCTGTCAGCAGAAATTTCCCCTAAAACCTAACAGATTCCCCCTCTGCAGCTCCTGGGCTGCATTCTAGAAAGGTCCCTGTTATTATTGTGCCCCCTTTCTGACAAAAAAAAAAAAAAAAAAAAAAAAAAAGTTTATAAAGTGGTACCTTTTTTGCTTCGGATTCTGTAAATGGGACACGGGGGCGGGCTGCTTGGTGGCCGTTATGCTGCCTCCTGCCGCTTTAGGCCGTCCCCCATCGCTCCTTTCCATACTTGTGGACGCCGCCCAGTGCTCCACAGGTCCCTGCGCATGCCCAGTGCTCATCTCTTGTGGATGAGCACTGTGCCCAGTGTCACCGCTGGTGACGTGCGCGCAGGCTTTAGATTATGGGCGGTGCTGTGATGTTTATTACCAAGCAACCGCCCATAATCGCGGGACCGCGCTTTCACCCTCGGCGTCCTTCGTTCTGCGCAAGCGCGGTGCTGCTGACCCCACGTCACCTCCTTCCCATCTTGCCCTGAGGCCACGAGAGATGAGCACTGGGCATGCGCGGGGGACCTGTGGAGCACTGGGCGGCGTCCACAAGTATGGAAAGGAGCGATGGGGGACGGCCTAAAGCGGCAGGAGGCAGAATAACGGCCACCAAGCAGCCCGCCCCCGTGTCCCATTTACAGAATCCGAAGCCAAAAAGGTACTACTTTATAAACTTTTTTTTGGTCAGAAAGGGGGCACAATAATAACAGGGACCTTTCTAGAATGCAGCCCAGGAGCTGCAGAGGGGGAATCTTTTAGGTTTTAGGGGAAATTTCTGCTGACAGGTTCCCTTTAACCTTGGTGAAAAAAGGCATTGATGACAGCCCTTTCATATTCATTTAACCCCTTAACGACCCATGACGTAATGGGTACGTCATGGATCGGGTGCCGGTAAGCCCCGCCCCCTGCGGCGATCCGCGCACATATCAGCTGTTATCAACAGCTGACATGTGTGCCTGCTAGCCGCGGGTGGAATCGCTTCCACCCGCGGCCATTAACCCCTGACATTTCGCTGCCAAAATCTGGCAGCGATATGTATATGGGCGCCGCCATGACAGTCACTTACCCCACCCCCACCAAAAGTCACGTGACATGATCACGTGACTTTCGGTGGTTGTCATGGTAGCACAGGATCATGTGATGACGCCTGTAGCTAACATGACTCACTTCCTCTTAATGCCGGAATACAGCCGGCATTGAAAGTGAAGCAGCAAATCTGCAGTTCTCAGCTCTGTAGCTGAGATCTGCAGATAGCGATCAGCAATCCGATCGCTCTGCACTATAGCCCCCTAGGCCTAGGGGGACTAGTAAAATAAAAAAAAAAAAAAAGTAAAAAAAAAACAAACCTAAAAGTTCAAATCACCCCCCTTTCACCCCATTGAAAATGAAAGGGTTGAAAAAATAAAAAACACACATTTGGTATCGCCACGTTCAGAAATGCCTGATCTATCAAAATATAAAATCAATGAATCTGATCAGTAAACGGCGTAGCGGCAAAAAAATTCCAAACGCCAAAATTACGTTTTTTGGTCGCCGCAAATTTTGCGCAAAATGCAATAACAGGCGATCAAAACGTAGCATCTGCGCAAAAATGGTACCGTTAAAAACGTCAGGTCGAGACGCAAAAAATAAGCCATCACTGAGCCTCAGATCCTGAAAAATGAAAACGCTACGGGTTTTGGAAAATGGCGCAAAACGTCACGTTTTTTTGGACAAGCTTGTGAATTTTTTTTAACCTTTGAGATACAAGTAAACCTATACATGTTTGGTGTCTACAAACTCGCACCGACCTGAGGCATCACAACAACACATCCGTTTTACCATATAGTGAACACAGTGAATAAAATATCCCAAAAACTATTGTACGGTCACACTTTTTTTGCAATTTTTCCGCACTTGAAATTTTTTTGCCGTTTTCCAGTACAATATATGGTAAAACCTATGGTTTCATTTAAAAGTACAACTTGTCAAGCAAAAAACAAGCCCTCATATGGCAAGATTGATGGAAAAATAAAAAAAAGTTACGCCTCTCGGAAGAAGGGGAGCAAAAAACAAACGCAAAAACGGAAAGTGCACGGGGGCTGAATGGGTTAAGGGCGCTTTCACACTTGCGTTGAACGGCATCCGTTACATATAGTGGCACAACGGATGCAACGAATTGTACAAAATAACGCAATCTGTTATAGTTTGATTTTTTTCTTGACTTTACACATCTGGGCATGTGCAGTTGTGTAAAGATGGATGCGTTAACGGAATCCATCAAATGACGGATTCTAACGGAATCCGCCACCATAGGCGTCCATTATAAAAAAACAACGGATGCCAGTGGAATCCTGCAGGTTGCGGTTTTTTTTGACACTCCGCCAAGTGCAGAAAAACGCTACATGCAGCGTTCCATCCGCCAGGTGGATGCAACGCAGCGTCGGCTGACAGATGCAATGCAAGGCCATCCGTTGCTATCCGTAGCTAATAGAAGTCTATGAGGAAGAAAACTGTTTCCTGCAACGGTTACCGTAATTCCTCAAGGCGGCGCATAGCAATGGATGCCGTTCAACGCAAGTGTGAAAGTGCCCTAATAAGGTGATTAACGTATACACTAATAAGATCTCATTTAAAATGAACTTGTCAGGTGCAATATGCACTCAGAACCACGAGCAGTTCTGGGTGCATATCTCTAATCCCTGCATCTAGGAGCATATATAAAGGAATCTTTAGAAAAAGTATTTATAAAGATCCTTTATGATATGCTAATGAGCACAGGGACTAGTCGTAAGGGCGTTACTTCCCCTGGCTAGTCAGCCCCATTAGCATGTTAGTACACCCACTGTGGGTGTACTAACATGCTAATGAATGCGCAGCTGCAGAGGATGCTCGCACTCACCTCTCTGCTGCCATCACATCAGAGTCCTGGACCTCAGCTCAATGTGCATGATCCCGGACTTTTGGTCATTCGCACTATCAGATCAGGACGTCGGCTTCTATGGCATCGGGGAGTCTGGATGGAGTTGCACTACTGAATTCTTTTGAAGCCAAGACTCGAACACCCGGCTTCATAGAGCTTATGACTGAAACTCCGGGATCATGCGCACTGAGCCGAAATCCAGCATCGGACGCAATGGCAGCGGAGAGGTGAGTGCAACCATCCTCTGATGCTGCGCATTCATTAGTATGTTACTACACCCACAGGGGCATGCCAACATGCTAATGGGGGAGACTAGTAAGGGGAAGTAACATCCTTGCAACTAGTTGCTGGCCTCATTAGCATATTAAAAGGATCTTTAGAAATACTTTTTCCACAGATCTCTATCTATGCTACTAGATGCTGGGACAGTTAGGCAGGGATTAGCAATATACACCCAGAACTGCTCGTGGCTCTGGATGCATATTGGACCTGACAGGTTCCCTTAAAAAAAAAAAAAAGTGTTCGGGATAGTTGGGTACATTGATCACTTACACAGTAGTGATTCCTAGCAGACAAGTACAGCTAAAACACTAAGCTGACAAGACATTTATGTACAGATTATTTCTTACAAAAAAAAATTGTCCAAACTTTTAAGAATTTAAAACTAAATTAAGGAACCAAAAAAAAATAAATTTAAATAATAATTAGATATAGATATAGATATATCTCAAACCCCTCCAGGCTTTGATGCTCTTGGCCTAATAAAACATATTTTGGGAGTACACAGTATATTAGGCTGCTCTGGAGATCTACAATGGTGAGGAGCTGTACATTTACATGACTGCTGCAGACAATCAGGCAATTTTAGGTTGAACTCCATACGACTGCTGAGATCAGTGTACACAGGTACACCGCTCCTCACTGCTGGAGGAAAAATCCAGACTGCCAGGTCGCACCCGAGCAGTGGGGGATTTAGGCTTATTATTCCAAATCCCCAACATCCCCTAATAAAAATCCTATTACTCCAAGTAAATTCCCAACGACTACACAATCCTCTGTGCCAGGTCTCAGAATACACGCTATCCTTGTGATTATACGATATCCAGGGCTTCCTCTGGCTGTGGCAATATCAATGTTTAGTCACATATTTGCCTTATTTTAACTGTGTCCTGATCTCAGAAGACTCATAAATAGAAGCAATAACCACGACCAGAGGGGACACCAATTACAGAGGTTTGCAGAGTACAGAGCGGCATAACATCATATGGTTTTCCTGTGGCAATTTGGCACAGTTGTCACCGTTCTTGCCCCTGCAGCACCCTATATACGTGTAATCATGGCCTTAGGTCTCGATCAGAAGGCCGTTTTTTCACATATAATACAGATACTCCTAGTATATGACTTCATGTGTTTTTATTTGCAAAAGGGGCCAAGGATTACAGTAGCAGAATTGAGGATGACGTTTGATGAAATCCGAGGCATAAACGGAGCGGTGTTGCTGTGGACGTCGTCTGCGGCCCATCACCATACGCTGCCGATTTTATCTTTTGAATTACAAAGGGTTAAAGGAGCAAAAACTAAAATCATTATCGGATCAGTGTCTACAAGAGTTAAACAGGGATGTTGGCGATGATAAAAACAGGACTTCTTATCCATGGAATTACAGCTCAGGGCTTTGCGATTGCTGACAATCCTTGCACAGCGATATTCACCGCTATAGTCTGCGGCCGAGAGATCGTGTACGGCCACAATGACAACTGATCCCAGCACTGAGGCTGAGATATAGATAATCATGATAATAATCAGCTGTATTATTGCCAGGTCTGTGGTCACAAGAAAGAAGAATGTAAAGGATACAGACACCAACTGGATTATCTGTCCCATCACATGGACCAGTGCTGGCCACACAAATTCCTATTCCCACCCTGATCCAGGCATGGACAGTGGGCACCATACACTAAGAGGAAATATACATATATAATTCAGATGGAAATTCACAGGTGCATTGGATTTCTTTGGCCATTCTTGTTTAAAGGAATTGTCTGATGAAAAACCAAGTAAGTGTGACTGGAGGGGGCTCGATGCAGATCACTGCCGTCAATCGAAGAATAGGACACTTATCGTTGTAAGAATGGAGCGCAGTGCACGTGCTCAACATTGGCTTCATTCATCCATTCTGAAGGGGAGCACTAAGTGCTGTGTTTGGTTTTTACCGGCAAACACTATTTGCCCCAAGGGCAACAAGAGGTACCCTAACTAAAGACCTAGTCAAATAAGCTCTATTAAATTATATAAATGGACAAAGATTAAAATTGGCAGGTGGGAGGCCAATTCCGTATTAGGCGAGTCACACTTGCGTTGGACGGCTTCCGTAGCATTGCGTTGTGTTACGGATGCATTGCATATAGTGGCACAATGGATGCTACAAAACAACGGAAAGCTTTTTTTTTTTTCTTCTTTACAGTTTTACCGGCAGCAGACTATTGTGAACGATCAGCTGATCGCTCTCAATAGCCGGCGGCCGGTGGCTCAGTTGAGCAATGTCACTTGCCAGCGGCCGAGCATGCTGGTGGGCGAGCATGCGCAGTGAAATCCTGAGGATTCCGCTGCTCAAAACAACGTTACATGCGGCGTTCCTCCCGCTGGGCGGAAGCAACGGAGCGTCGCCCAGCGGAAGCAACGCGGGTCCTTTTGGCACAATCCGTCACCCATACAAGTCTATGGGAAACAGCGGAATCCGTTAACGGATTCCGCTGTTTTCCAAAAGGGCGGATTGTAACGGAAAGAAAACAACGCAAGTGTGAAAGTACCCTTAGATGAGTGTGGCTGCGGACCGACACTGCTCTGGATAAATACCTAAACATAATATGGCTGGCTATCACCTACACTGCCTGTTAAAAACTACCTAACGGCTAATAGCCTCCCCGACATGTTTCGCCATGACTGGCTTCATCAGGGTGCTTGGGGTTTTACCGGAAAACCCATAGAATGAGTGGATCAGCAGTCAGTCGTCCCACCAGCCATGATATATACTGTAATGGGATAACTCCACATCCGCACTGATCAGCAGAACGTGAATAGTGTGATATCCACCAAACAACAAGTTATTGCCTATGTACAGGTGATAGCTAGTGATGAGTGAGCACTACCATGCTCGAATGCTCTGTACTCATAACTAGTGATGAGCGGGCACTACCATGCTCAGTACTCGTAACTAGTGATGAGCGGGCACTACCATGCTCAGTACTCGTAACTAGTGATGAGCGGGCACTACCATGCTCAGTACTCGTAACTAGTGATGAGCGGGCACTACCATGCTTGGGTGCTCGTAACTAGTGATGATCAGGCACTACCATGCTCGGGTCACGTAAATAGCAGTTGGTACTCAGATGGGTGCAACTCAAGTATCGAGTATAACGCTCTTCCAAAAAAATGCTTGCGTTCCCCATTGACTTCCAATATATTGTCATGCCCATTCGAGCATCCAACTGCTCATTATGATTACAGAGCACCGCATGGTAGTGCCCGCTCATCACTAGTGATAACTTTTTTTTTTTTTTTATTGGACATCCCCTTCACAAATGACCCTTTAAAAAGGAAGGCTCATCTGTCATATAAACAGACAGGCATGGAAAAGTCAACATTGCCGATAAAACTGATCATGTTCAAGAACAGGACAGTGGTCCTGAAACACTGCAGAGAAAGCCTCAGCCCCCAAAGACAAGAGTCCGGCATCTTGTTGCAAATGGCATTTATTTTGATCGGGCACCAAAAGGAAAAGACAGAGCTTGTCAAAAATGGTGTCCGATCAAAATAAATGATATTTGCAGCAAGATGCCAGACTCTTGTCTTTGGGGGATGAGGTTTTCATCCATTATAATGTTTTGAGGCAGCCAGAAATAAACATGGGTGAGGGTCTGTGCACATTGACACCCACTGCTGAATCAGGGGGGCTACAGGTCTGCAGTGAGACCCCACAGACTGGATATACAGACCCTCCCAACCATAATAAACCCCCGCATTACACATTCAGTAACCTATCTGCACTCGCTTACTGTACATAGGGGAACACCAAGTCCTGCTGTGGGCACAGCTGGCACATGCCATGTTAAAGGGACCCAGACGGATGCCAGTGAGCCAGCCTGACCCCCCCACTCCATATACAGCATATACCCTGACCCCCCCCACTCCATATACAGCCTGACCCCCCCCCACTCCATATACACCCTGTCCTCAGCTCTCACACCAGTTTAGGGACAATCCAGATAAGATCTGTCACAAACAGAAGGGCAGATTTTGTAAATGGGCCCCATAATAATAAACACGGCCCCTATGTGCAGACCTATGTGATCGGACCCCTCTCATCTCCCCAGCCCCCTCTTCCCAGATATCACAGCTACTCCCCCTTGACACGACGCAGAGATTTCTGTTCTCACGGTCCGATCTGTCTCTAGGGGTCTGCGCGGCATCACAGGGGTTAAGTGTCCTGAGTGATCGCTGTACAGGCGCAGAGCTGGAGGCTGCCGGCCTCTGCAGACATTTCTAGGCCGCCGGCCCGGCCTGAGGGGGCGGATGTGCGGCCCGGCAGCCCCGGATGCCCCTTCCCCCCACAGCCCGGCACTCACCCGTCTCCCACCACCACACACTTGATGGCCTGCATGGCTGCTCGGCGTCGATGCTCCCGGTAGCGGGAAAGAGGGAAAGGAAGGAAAGAGGAGAGGGAAAAAAAAAAAAAAAAAAGGGCGGCGCCGAGAGGCCGGACGGGGCTGCGAGGGTGACCGGCTGAGCTCGCTCCTGCCTCAGTGCTGCCGGCCGGGGGGCTCCTCCGTGTACGTGAGACCGAGGAGGACGCGGTGCAGAGGCTGCGGCCACCACCCTGAGCCCGGAGCGCCTCGATAATAAGATGCAGGAAGCGCGCAGCCCGCGTCACTACCGGCCGCGCCTCGAAACGCGGCGTGCACGCGCTGGGTGCGCCCCGGAGGCCGGCGGCGCGCGGAGGGGCTGACGTCATAGGGGAAACCGCGGGCAAGGGGCGTCTACCCGGGAAGAGGAGACCTGGGGGGAGGTGCGCGCCCCCTGCTGGTCACTCCCGGGGACAGTGCGCCCCCTGGCGGTTGCGCCTGGAGACAGCACGCCCCCTAGTGGTTGCGCCCCCAGGTTTCGTGGCCCCTGGTGGTCTCTTTCAAGGACAGTGCGCCCCCTGACCGTTGATCCCAGAGACAGCGCGCTCCTGGTGGTAGCTCCCAAGGACTTCGTGGCCTCCGGTGGTCGCTCTCAGGGACAGTGCGCCCCTTTGCCATTTCTCCCGGGGACAAGGCACCCCCTGGCGGTTGCACCTGGAGACAGCACGCCCCCTGTTGGTTGCACCTGGAGACAGCACGCCCCCTGGCGGTTGCACCTGGAGACAGCACACACCCTGGCGGTTGCACCTGGAGACAGCACGCCCCCTGGCGGTTGCACCTGGAGACAGCACGCCCCCTGTTGGTTGCACCTGGAGACAGCACGCCCCCTGGCGGTTGCACCTGGAGACAGCACACACCCTGGCGGTTGCACCTGGAGACAGCACGCCCCCTGGCGGTTGCACCTGGAGACAGCACGCCCCCTGGCGGTTGCACCTGGAGACAGCACGCCCCCTGGCGGTTGCACCTGGAGACAGCACGCCCCCTGGCGGTTGCACCTGGAGACAGCACGCCCCCTGGCGGTTGCACCTGGAGACAGCACGCCCCCTGGCGGTTGCACCTGGAGACAGCACGCCCCCTGGCGGTTGCACCTGGAGACAGCACGCCCCCTGGCGGTTGCACCTGGAGACAGCACGCCCCCTGGCAGTTGCACCTGGAGACAGCACGCCCCCTGGCGGTTGCACCTGGAGACAGCACGCCCCCTGGCGGTTGCACCTGGAGACAGCACGCCCCCTGGCGATTGCACCTGGAGACAGCACGCCTTCTGGTGGTTGCACCTGGAGACAGCACACACCCTGGCGGTTGCACCTGGAGACAGCACGCCCCCTGGCGGTTGCACCTGGAGACAGCACGCCCCCTGGCGGTTGCACCTGGAGACAGCACGCCCCCTGGCGGTTGCACCTGGAGACAGCACGCCCCCTGGCAGTTGCACCTGGAGACAGCACGCCCCCTGGCGGTTGCACCTGGAGACAGCACGCCCCCTGGCGGTTGCACCTGGAGACAGCACGCCCCCTGGCGATTGCACCTGGAGACAGCACGCCTTCTGGTGGTTGCACCTGGAGACAGCACACACCCTGGCGGTTGCACCTGGAGACAGCACGCCCCCTGGCGGTTGCACCTGGAGACAGCACGCCCCCTGGCGGTTGCACCTGGAGACAGCACGCCCCCTGGCGGTTGCACCTGGAGACAGCACGCCCCCTGGCGGTTGCACCTGGAGACAGCACGCCCCCTGGCGGTTGCACCTGGAGACAGCACGCCCCCTGGCGGTTGCACCTGGAGACAGCACGCCCCCTGGCGGTTGCACCTGGAGACAGCACGCCCCCTGGCGGTTGCACCTGGAGACAGCACGCCCCCTGGCGATTGCACCTGGAGACAGCACGCCTTCTGGTGGTTGCACCTGGAGACAGCACGCCCCCTGGCGGTTGCACCTGGAGACAGCACGCCCCCTGGCGGTTGCACCTGGAGACAGCACGCCCCCTGGTGGTTGCACCTGGAGACAGCACGCCCCCTGGCGGTTGCACCTGGAGACAGCACGCCCCCTGGCGGTTGCACCTGGAGACAGCACGCCCCCTGGCGGTTGCACCTGGAGACAGCACGCCCCCTGGTGGTTGCACCTGGAGACAGCACGCCCCCTGGCGGTTGCACCTGGAGACAGCACGCCCCCTGGCGGTTGCACCTGGAGACAGCACGCCCCCTGGCGGTTGCACCTGGAGACAGCACGCCTTCTGGTGGTTGCACCTGGAGACAGCACGCCCCCTGGCGGTTGCACCTGGAGACAGCACGCCTTCTGGCGGTTGCACCTGGAGACAGCACGCCTTCTGGCGGTTGCACCTGGAGACAGCACGCCCCCTGGCGGTTGCACCTGGAGACAGCACGCCCCCTGGCGGTTGCACCTGGAGACAGCACGCCCCCTGGCGGTTGCACCTGGAGACAGCACGCCCCCTGGCGGTTGCACCTGGAGACAGCACGCCCCCTGGCGGTTGCACCTGGAGACAGCACGCCTTCTGGCGGTTGCACCTGGAGACAGCATGCCCCCTGGTGGTTGCACCTGGAGACAGCACGCCCCCTGGCGGTTGCACCTGGAGACAGCACGCCCCCTGGTGGTTGCACCTGGAGACAGCACGCCCCCTGGTGGTTGCACCTGGAGACAGCACGCCCCCTGGTGGTTGCGCCTCAGGTTTCTTGTCCCCTGGTTGTCTTGTCTCTCTCAAGGACAGTGCCACCCCCTGGCCATTGCTCCAGGGGACAAGACGCCCCCTGGCAGTTGTTCCTGAAGACAGCGCGCCCCCTGGTGGTAGCTCCCCAGGACTTTATGGCCTCTGGTGGTCGCTCCCTGGGACAGCGCCCCCCTGGTGGTCACTCCCGGGAACAGAGCACTCACTGGTGGTCACTCCCAGATTTAACGCACCCTCTGGTGGTCACTCCCAGATTTAACGCACCCTCTGGTGGGCATTCCCAGATTTACGCACCCCCTGGTGGTCACTCCCAGATTTAAAGGGAACCTGTCAGCAGAAATTTCGCCCAAAACCTAAAAGCTTCCCCCTCTGCAGCTCCTGGGCTGCATTCTAGAAAGGTCCCTGTTATTATTGTGCCCCATGTGAGACAAAAATAAAGACTTTATAAAGTGGTACCTTTTTGTATTCAGATTCTGTAAATGTGACACGGGGGCGGGCAGCCTGATGGCCGTTATTCTGCCTCCTGCCGCTTTAGGCCGTCCCCCATCGCCGATTTCCATAGCTGTGGACGCCGCCCAGTGCTCCACAGGTCCCCGCGCATGCCCAGTGCTCATCTCTCGTGGATGAGCACTGTGCCCAGTGTCACCGCTGGTGACGTGCGCGCAGGCTTTAGATTATGGGCGGTGCTGTGATGTTTATTACCAAGCAACCGCCCATAATCGCGAGACCGCGCTTTCCCCCTCGGCGTCCTTCGTTCTGCGCAAGCGCGGTGCTGCTGACCCCACGTCACCTCCTATCTATTTCCTGCCTCAGGGCAAGATGGGAAGGAGGTGACGTGGGGTCAGCAGCACCGCGCTTGCGCAGAACCTGTCTTATACAGGTGAGTATAAGACAGAGGGCGGGGGACTTACATCTAAAGCACCACTCCAGCAGAGAAATAAAAAAGAAATGCTGGAGTGGTTCTTTAAAA